>NC_134487.1:83850918-84150918 GCF_040206685.1 Ascaphus truei | reverse complement strand
AGCAACATTAATAAACGATACAAATAATAGAACATGGGAATAAGTTCTTCAGACAAAAATTAACATTTGGGAACAGGAGTCTGTGCTCCAAAGAGCTTACAGTCTAATTGGAAGGTAGGAAGAACGTACAGAAACAGTAGGAGGGCATTCCGGTAAGTGTGTCTGCAGGGGGCCAAGCTTTATTGCTTTGTTTAGATCCCATGGTCACGTGACCCACAGAATTTTAACATGGCAGGGATACCGACCGGCACCCCATTTCTCAGGCAGTAGGGGGTCCCCGGACCTGAAATCCATGCGATTTAGCTCTGGAGACCCGCTGCTACATTACTGTAATGCTTAAATTAAATTAAACTCCCGCAATCAGCTGTGAGAGTGACTGATTCAGCCTATCTCTTACTGCTCGTCTTTTACATACCAGTAAACACCGGTAGGATTAACACAGCAGGAACCCCTGCTGTGTTAATCCGATGGGCCGTTATGTTTGTAGTAGACCATCTCGGACCACCACGTAGCATAGTGTATGATTAACTGAGGTAAATGTTCGGATAATGGCCACTGCATCTGTAATTATCAACAGTGTATTATATTAGGATTTACACATTTATTTTCACATAAATATTGTAGCTAATACACACCAGCACCTCACATTTTTCTCTTTTTGGTTATCCTTAAACACTGATTTGACTATGGTTACAATATTAGTCTGCTTTAGAAATCAGTAAAAATAAAAATGTAAAAATAAAATCTCTATTCAATATGAAGCAGTCATTTTGTTCCATAGCCAATTTCAGGTTTTGGATATATTTAATTTAAAATTCACTTTGTAGCTAATTCTGTTAATATTTAATACTATGCACTTCTATCATTTCTTGATACCGGTGACCTTGTGCAAAATGTATGGAGTTTGTCTCTAAAATAAACCTTTGACTTTTTTCACACTGGAATTTATTTGTGATATTTTTAAGATTACTGGACTAAAAACGCACAGCATTTGGCAATTTGCTGTATGTAAAACCATAAGAAATGGCGTTAAACTTGCTACTTGTATGCATATTATACAATGAGACCATTGTTAGCTTTACATCTGATGGGCATGTAATACAAAGTAGCAGTGCACGTCAACTGCAGTAAACCAAAGTTTAATTAATGAAATTGTTAAAGTTCAAACCAGAACACGTTATAAAAGGTTTACATTTAAAGCAGCTATGCCTCCTATCTACTTCCCTCCCCCTTTACCTTTATGTGAACCAGGGGATCCCAAATGCTTATTTGATATAAACAGATTGCTTGATTTCACCACCTGTTAGAATCAATCAGATTGAAAGTGGACCATGAGAATGATAAAAAGAAAGAAGAGAGGGATGCGCATGCGCGGCTGGCTGGTGATGGACGCTTAGTCACTCAGCTCCACCAACCGCCGGCATAATAACGACAATACATAAGACTAAGACCGACTTCAGAATAAAGTAAACGGACAGTACCGACACATAAACACACCCCGGTGCGGCAACTCAGCACTAATCCCGGATGGCGACGACGAGGCAGAAAGTCCGACGCAAGTCGGATGTCAGGGCCTACTTCCCCGGACACAGCAAGGCGGGGGCCGCGCAGATGTCAGCGGTGTCGGACTCCGACTCTGCCCAGGATGCCGAGGGGTCAAGGGCAGTGACAGAACAATCTAAACTAATTAAAAAAGAAATTTCCAGGCTCCTGGTGGACTTGAAATCTTTTTTCAGGGGGGAGATGGAGGGGCTCCGGCATGATCTAATGCAGATTGGGGCCAGAACCAATGTCCTGGAGGAACGCATGGAGGCGAGTGCGCAGTCACAGGAGGAAACAAATTCCCGAATACAGGCCCTAGAACAACGGGTGATAGAGTTGGAGGCCCGTCAGGAAGACGGAGAAAATAGGGATAGAAGGAATAATCTGCGAATCAGGGGGATCCTGGAGGAGATCTTAGATCCGGAGGCACTGCTGACACGCTGGATGGTCTCCATCCTGCCGGATAAGTCAGAATCTGACTTCAGGATGGACAGGTTCCATAGAGCCCTGCGCTCAAGACCACTGGCCTCCAATCCCCCTAGGGACGTGATCCTCCGCCTCCACTACTTCTCCATAAAGGAAGAGGTAGGAAAGATAGCCCGGGCAACCCCACATATCACCTTTGAAGGGATCACCCTCACGGTATATCAGGACCTGTCCCCCCTCACGCTGGCCCGGCGAAGAGCTGTGGGCCATGTCACTCGGGCTCTCAGGGACAATGAGATAAGATACCGCTGGGCTTTCCCCTTTGCCCTGGTGGCCACGAAGAACGGGCGACCCCATGTCCTCAAACACCCTTCGGAGGGAGCAGCCTTCCTGAAAAAGCTGGGGGTGCAGGGAAATATGGCTACCGCCTCGGAGGGGGCCCAGAATGGCACTAATGCGGACTCCTCGTTAAGAAGACAGGGTTCTTCTCCCCCGAAGGAAAAGGGCCCCAGCAGAAAAGATGGGGGCGGGAAAAGCCCTTAAAACGCAGAAGGGATTAACGAAAGAACAGTTCTTGTTACGCTTGTTGCGTTTTCCCCACTAAGTTTGTACCATTCAAGACTGCCCAGATGCTACCCTAGAGAAAGCGATTACAGGAGGGGCGGTCCACAACCAGTAGGCCCCAAAGGATGGCCGTCAAGCTCAGCGGGCCCACACTGATCGAAAGGACCCAAGATGGCGTTCCCTTACCTGGTTGAGCGGGAAGATGGAGTAGAAGCGCGAGGGCTTCCATGGTGGTGCAGCTCTTGGCGGGACGGAATGCTCCAGCGGTGGGACCCGCCCAGGGAGCTACCCCCAGTCCAGCCCTCTCTCCTCGGCAGCCCGCCTCCGAATGAGGAGGACCCGCCCGGATCGGTGACGTCAGAGCTGGGGATCTCGCGAGAGCGCCATAATGGATGACAACGGAGCGCCGGTGGGGAATCGTGGTGACGTCAGGAGGACGGCGACGACCCGGATGTGCTGTGGAGCTCCTCGGCGGAGGCACGCGAGATCCGCCGCCGGGGATAAGCCCCAAATCAAGACAAAACAAAGGGGACTCTAACGATGGATGGGGCCGGAGTGCGGACGGGGGTGGCCAGAAAGAGGGGGAGGGGGAGGGTGAGTAAGAGACGGGAGGTTAATTAGAGTGAGTAACGGAGGGTCGCCAGGGGGAGGGGGAGGAAAAAAAAAAAAAGATAAAAACAAAAAACAAATGGAATACGTCCTAGAGATAACAGACGCCTAGGGGGATAAGTTACATCCGCGAGGGAAGGAGTTGGTGGGGCGCAAGAGGCTGCATAAAAGTCTGCAGAGGGGGAGAGTAGAAACAGAGGAGGGTCAGCACTAAAGGGTTAAAGTAGTTTAGAGTTTTGGGGAAGTAGAATAGAGAACATAGAGGGAGCTAGAGTAGAATATAGAGGCTCGCAATGGTAGACACCAGGAGTGAGAGGGGAAAATAAATAATAAAAATAATATTAAAAAAAAAAAAAAAAAACTGTCCAATCAAGACAGTAGTTTAGAGTTTGGAGGCTAGGTTTTAGTTCCGCATAACTGCCGGCAGGGGGGGGGGAGGTGACCACCACTCTGCCTGCAGGTATGTGCATCCACTCCAGGAGATGGGGCAAGACCCACCTTCCTGGCAAAGACCCGGCTGCCCGTGGCTGGTCCCTAGAGCCACGGTGGGGGACCAAGAGGGAGGGAGGTCCTGGAAGAAAAGATCACAGCCGGGCATTGAACCCGAGGTCTATTAGGACCAATACGGTTCCTGTTATTTGTATTTGTGATGTTTATATGTTTCTCTCCCTCATGTTTCCGCCCGCCCCCACCCCAACCCCAACAGGCGTCAGACGGATCCCACTTGGAATGTGCAAGCACGACGGTTCGCAAGCCCATCAGGACTGGGGTAAGAGTAATTACGCCTATACACTCTATCTGCTCACACAACTGATCTCCATATGGCGGTAACCTTTTTGTCACAAAACGCCAAAGGGCTCAACAGTCCGCACAAGCGGAGGATCTCCTTCGCGGAGTTCAAAAGGAGAGGGGCGGAGGTGGTCTTTCTCCAGGAGACACACTTCAGCTCTAGACATAGCCCTAAATTTATGGACTCACACTTCCGTCAGTTTTTCCTAGCTTCAGGGGAGGAGAAAAAGAGAGGGGTAGCTATATTATTCCATAATAACACCCAATTCCAGGTAGAAAAGATCAAAAGAGACCCCGGAGGAAGGTATATTGTGCTGATCGGGATCCTCAAACAGACCAGAATCACATTGGCATGCATATATGCGCCGAGTGAGGGTCAGACGGATTTCTTCAACGCTTTTTTCCAAAAGCTGCAACAGTGGGCCGAGGGCCATATTGTACTAGGAGGGGACTTTAACACAGTACTCAATCCTAAGGTCGACCGCACGACATCCAAACAATCTATAAGGAAAGTAAGTAATACCGCACTTCTGAGGGGACTAAGACAAACTGGTTTAGTTGATGTCTGGAGAGAGCAGCACCAGGGTGAACGCAGCTACTCCTTCTATTCTCATCCCCATGACAGTTACAGTAGGATTGACCACTTCTTTGTGTCGGGCAGAATGGTTCCACAAATATCCGACACAAACATACATGATATTACTTGGTCGGACCATGCATCAATTGAGCTCAGATGCACTCAAATTGGGTTTGTCAGGCCAGGAGCAAATTGGAAGCTAAACGAATCAATAATTAAAATCCCGGAATTACAAAAAAAAGTCAAAACCGAGATATCAGCCTACTTCAGGATAAATAGTGGTAGTGTGGTTTCCCAATCTATGTTATGGGAGGCTCATAAAGCCACAATCCGGGGGGTCTTAATCAGCATCGCTGCAGGTAGAAAAAAGAAAAAGGAGGCCAAATTAACGCAGCTCTATAAAAGGTTACACGAGCTCTCTACACTACATAACCGGACAGGTAGAGAGGACACCCTTAAGGAGTTGAAGGATGTCAGGATTGTACTGAACCTCCTCCTTACCTCCAGGGCCGAGAAGGACATGAGTTGGACACAGAGGAAATTCTATGAGAAAGCTAACAAACCGGACACCATGCTGGCTACCAGACTCCGAAACCGGAAACCAAATTTTAATATTCAGTCTATCAAAACAAGTGGGGGCCAGTGTTCCTCAAACCCTAAAGTGATAGTGGGGGAGTTTGCGAAATACTACACACAGCTATACAATGGGGAGAAGGTAGTCCACAATGCTAGGACAAGTAGTAAACTACGGAAATTCCTGGCAGACGCGGCCTTGCCACAATTGTCCAGAGCGGAGAGCGAGGCACTACAGAGCGACTTTACGAGGGAGGAACTAGAGGCGGTAGTCAAAAACTTAAAAGCGTCAAAAGCCCCGGGCCCGGATGGGTTCTCCAATCTGTACTACAAAAAATTTATCGGAGTTTTGGCTCCTCACATGCTCCAGTTATTCAATGGAGTGTTAGCAGGAGAGCCCTTCCCGGGGCAGATGCTCCAGGCGTCAATTTCAGTAATCCATAAAGAGGACAAAGATCCCACTAGTTGCCAGAGTTACAGGCCAATATCATTAATAAATACAGATGTTAAAATCTATTCTAAATTACTGGCCAATAGATTAAATATCATCCTGCCGAGGCTTATTCACCCGGATCAAGTTGGCTTCATTAGAACCAGACAAGCGGCCGATAACACTAGAAGGATTGTTGATATCATAGATTTTATAGGAGCCAAGGAGATCCGAAGTGTGGCCCTAAGCCTAGATGCAGAAAAGGCTTTCGACAGGATTGATTGGCCATACCTGGAGTCCACGCTTGGAGCATTTGGGTTCGGAGACATATTCCAACAGGCAGTCAAGGCTTTGTACAGGGCCCCAACAGCTAGGGTGGTCCACCAAGGATACCCGTCTGATCTTTTCCCAATTAAAAGCGGCACGAGGCAGGGGTGTCCACTTTCGCCCCTGCTCTTCGCCCTATGCATCGAACCGCTAGCAGCGCAAATTCGGAACAACGCTGATATCTCTGGGATACAAATCCACTCCCAGGAGCATAAGGTGGCTTTGTATGCAGATGACATCATCCTAACCCTATCTAGATCGCTCGTCTCGCTACCTAATCTGTTCGAGCTTCTAGAGCGGTTTGCCCAGATCTCAGGCTTCAAAATAAATAAATCCAAATCAGAGGCCCTAAGCCTCAACATGCCGAGAGAAATGGAGAAGCTGATAGAACTCAATTTTGGGTTTAGATGGTGCCCTTCCTCCATGAAATACCTAGGAGTGCAGATCACAAAACAGACAAGCTCCTTATATTCGGCTAACTATCCCAAACTGCTGAGGACTCTAAAGAAAGAGCTGCAGGATTGGAAGGCATATGGTATTTCCTGGCTAGGGAGGATCTATAGTGTCAAGATGAACGTCCTTCCCCGGATTCTATACCTGTTTCAAACTCTCCCAATTCCCGTGGTAAGAGCGGACATTACAGGGCTCCAAAAATCTATATCTCACTTTATTTGGAATGGTAGAAAACCACGGATTAGAGTAAAGACGATGCAGAAGGCCAAGGAAGCTGGTGGCCTAGCGGTGCCGAGTGTTATATCCTACTACAAAGCGGCACAATTGTGCCAAATTACACAATGGCACGGTGACCCTGAGCTGCGGCGGTGGGTGGCACTGGAGAGGGCGGTGTGTGCCCCGCTGGAGATCACGGACCTGATCTGGTACCCGAGGAAACGGGTGAGGGAGGTTCTCATTCCATTGACCTCTGTGCTCAACTCACTCTCGGTCTGGGAGGCCTCCAAAGATAACAGCTCATTAACCTCCAAACATACCCTGATGGCACCTTTACATGGCAATCCGGACTTTGCTCCGGGTCTGACAAATAAGAGCTTTCAGCTCTGGCGTAAATCGGGGGTTAGACGGTTGAAGGACCTGGAGGCTAAAGGTAAGATCAAATCATTCGAAGTATTACAGTCAGAAACAGACATTCCTAACACGGATTTTATGAAATACCTCCAGGTCAGGGCATACTATAACGCACACCCGGTGAGACCACCGCTGACGAATTTTGAGAAGCTCTGTGTGCGGGGGACAGGCACACGGGGACTGATCTCTGCCTTATATAGAGAAGTGGTGAATACGGACACGGACAGGACAGTTAAACCCCGGTTCATGACGCAATGGGAAGAGGATCTTCAGGGCCAACTAGAGGACGAGGACTGGGCCGAGGTATTCAAGGCCGCGGCCACTAGCTCCATCTGTACAACATTGAAGGAGAACTCGTATAAGGTATTACTACGGTGGTATCTCACACCAGTTAGACTGGCCAAATTCAACCAGGGATCTTCCCCGCTCTGCCCCAGGCGGTGCGGGGAACGAGGGGATCTGGTACACATGCTGTGGTCTTGCCCGAAAATAGTGCCGATCTGGACCCAGATCCGAGATTGGCTGCAGAGGATCTTTTTGGGGCTCAAAATCCAGCTGGACCCGTGGCTGTTTCTACTAGGGAAACCTACAAATGAGGTATCCCGGTCGGGTAACAAGCTGATAGCACACTTTGCTACCGCTATGCGGTGCGAGACCGCAGCATTGTGGAACCAGAATGCGATTCCTTCTATAGACAAAATTAGGAACAGAATTTGGTTCATATGCCGAATGGAGAAGTTAACGAGCTTAGTTAACGATTCGGCCGATAAATTCGAAAAAGTCTGGTCACTGTGGTTGGCCCAGACCGATATTCAGGGGATGAATGAGGCCACCATATGGCTTTGATAGTCGGAAATGGGTTCTCCTTGGATGTTGGACAGGGAGCTGCACGGGACGTTCGGACAGTAGGGCTCCCCCAGGGCGGTGGTACTATCCCAACTAGAACAAAGTTGTGTAGCGGAAGCAGTTGTGGCGTAGGGCTCCAAGCGAGGAGATCAAGTGCAGGGTGATAACAGGGCCGGTGCAGATCGTCGGATCGACAAGTAGTTTGGGAACCGTCTACGCCTCTCCCTCCCTACCCCCCCCTCCCCCCCCCTCTCCCCCCCTACTTTCCCGTAAATGTTGTTTGTCTGTCTCGGTCTTGTCCTGTGGGTCTTCCCAAAGTTCGTCCGTCATCTGTAGTTTGTCCTTGCAAGAGATGTGTATACTAGGAATAAGTATCAACGTAATGTAACCCATTGATTGTATGCACTAAAAACCAATAAAAACAAAGTTGAAAAAAAAAAAAAAAAGAAAGAAGAGAAAAAGAGTTTATTTTTTAAAGGAATACCCTGAGAGGAAGAGTGCCCCGGTTAAGGAACCGAGGCACATGGGAGTCCATCAAGGTTGAGAAGTGGTTTTCTACCCAGGAGGCTGGTTACTGATTAGATCTTGGCCATAGGGCCATTCATTATTTTGGTGGTTTCAGGGGGGTTTGAAGAAAAAAAAACTTCTATATTGATGTTTTTTTTTTTGATTGTCCATTGGGCCACAGGACTATCTCTAATTATTATTTATGGGGCGCATATCTTGTAGATCAGGTCTTTATTGATGAGTGTCCCTTAAAACCTTTATTTTTTCTGCTTCCTGTGATCTGCTCAATATATTTGCCACCTGCCCGATATTGGAGTCCCGGTATTTTGCCTGCTTGGATGCCAGCGTCTACCACTGGCTGGATAAAAGTGGATTCTACTGTATGGTTCCAGCCTTTCTCTGTCCTGAGACTCTTCTGTGTATCCTGCTATGTTCTGACCCGTTCCTATCTGCAGCCAGTTCCTGACCAGGGCATGTCCTTGCTCCTGGGGTGTCTTTTTGTACTTCATATTGCCTTTATTTCATTCCTGCACGTCACAACTCGGTTCAGTTATGCTACCGATTTTGTGCATACCAACTCCTGCCATTGAAATCCTCTCTCTCACTTGGCACCATGTTCAGTGCCTAATACAAAAAGCCTGTTCTTGAATGTTTTGGATGCAAAAAAAACCCCAGGTGATGACTGAACCAGTGTTGCCTTCTGTTTACTGTGCAACCTCAAACTTATCACACCAACAATGGTCAAGCTGGACTAATTAAACCATTACTTACAAGTGATGCCTTAGTACTGGCATCTTTCCTTCTTAAGGGCTAAAGCCATTTACATAACAATTCTGGACTATTTCTTTCACGCTGGCCCAGGTATGTGGAGATATAAATCAGCTTCTGGCTTCATAGACGCCTGTTAGCATATTGCTAACATGACCTGGAATTAGGCAGCACACAGATTTTACTTCAAAAATAGTCAAAAGGGAATATGAAAAGTGAACAGGTCAGTGTTCAAGCTCCCTCTGACCTTTCATTGCTTTGATTATGTGTGCATGGTCAGTGTTCTGTTTATCTGAAACATCACAAACCAGGTTCTAAACCAAGTTAGCAGTTTTTAGCAAGAAAATCATTGATAAACAATATTTTCAACATTTTGAATTCAGAAAAATTATATTATATTCTCTATCTGTCAGAGACACCTAACTCATCCGCCATTTTTTTTTAAATTTCAGTATTTGTAGTAATAGGAATACTCAATAAATTGATTATATTATTGCGATTTGCAGTAAAAAGGACACACAATGAGGTCATAGCTGCAATCGACTACCAACACTCACACCATCACACACATTGTCAAGTTCTTGCATTTTTCTAGGGATAAATCTCAGGGGCCTCTTCTAGTAGCTTCGATGTTATCACTGTCAAATTGAACATTTTGGGATGACCCTACCTCATGATCTGACGTTTGTGTTATCACGTATTCAGAAAGAGTTATCGCAAGTCAGAAACCGTGAGGTAGTAAAATGCCAAAACGCTCGGGATAGCAGTGTCTTTAGCTCTGTCTTTTTGTATGTTCTACCCCTGCTATCTGCCTACAGTCTGTAAAAGCTGCACAGTGAGCGCTGCATCTCCCTGCACAGCTCTTACAGGTGATCGCACTGTTTTTATTTGATTTTAATAAAACAGTATTGAAGCACGGGGTCTCCGGAGATCGTTGGCACTGAACCAGCGCCGAGCATAATTTCCTACCGGGACGTTACTGTCTCTGCCACAAACCGCCCCAGGCCTCACTCCAAGTGTTCTTATCTTCAAGTTCCTGAGTATCCAGAGGCCTGTTCCTGGACGTCTGTGCTGAAGCGTTGTTTGTCAGCACTGGTACCTGCTGCATTCCCTCCTAGCAGTGGCTACCCTTTCTGTTCCTGCGGCCTGCTGCTATCCCCCTGCAGTGGCCAGTCCTGAACGTCTGTGCTGAAGCGTTGTTGCCAGCACTGGTACCTGCTGCATTCCCTCCTAGCAGTGGCTACTCTTCCTTTCCTGTGGACTGCTGCTATCCTCTTGCAGTGGCCTGCCTTGGACTTCTGCGCTGAAGCATTGGTTCTTCCCGACGCTGCCCTGCGGTGAACTTCGGCCAGCCTGCTGTCTCCTCCTGCTGAGATCGGCGTCATGGGCCGAGGCCGCTCCTCGCGCAGAAGCCACCCCTGCGCTCACGCTCCTAAGCTGAAGCGGGGAACTCCTGACTTCCTGTTGCCGAACACCTGCTTCATTAACGACGATGCTGTCTTCTCCAATCCTGACCCTGCGATGTACGACTATGAACTGCGCATTCCGGATCAGTCTGCGTGGACTAAGGTCGGTGATTATATAACCCCACCTCAGCCCCGCGGTCCGGTCCCGGTTTGTGGCGAGCATCGGCGTAACATAACCTTGTTTGTGCAAGATTTTGGAGATTATTAATTAAACTGTGATAGTCTCCCAATTAGCACTATATCACAATTCCCACTGAAGTTTCCTTGTGAAAGTGCACCGAACTACACTATAGTAGTTTAATTAATAATCCCCTTTGTGTACTATGGGTATAAATGAAAGTTCTTTCACGATGTACACCTTCAAACCAATGCAGTCTCTAAGGGAGTTAGTTAATTTACTATAGTATAAATATCTTCAGTAGAGAATATAACCTTGGAATTGTATTGTATTTTATTTATGATTTAGCATGTACTGCAATATTCACTTAAAGGATGGCTAGGCCTTTCATACCTCATTTTCACTTAAAGTTCAGAAGAAATAATCTCCACATAGTTCCTTCCAACTCCATCATTCAGGCTTACTCTATCCTCCCAATTCCGAGCTCATTTTTCCCAGCAGCCTTTCTTCCTGTTCCCAAGCCCCAGCTCTTCCTCCCCTTCTGATGTCTACTTCCCTCTTCACCGACAAGCCACGCCCTCCATACATGCAAGCTTTGCCCAAAGAGTAAACTCTGCTCCTCTCAAACTCACCAATGTTCTTCTCCTCCTACTCCTTCATATCCTCCTTATCATTTCCCCCATCACTCACTGCTAGCGATATGCCAATGAGATTCGATTTGTGGGTGTTTCAATCAAACTTTAATAAAAAGTTGGAAAAACAGTACAGTAGTTGTAGATTTTGCTCGCAGCAGCAGCCACAGCAGCACTCGTTGGAAGCGGCTCTAGCTTAGAAGATGTAGGTCAGTCTGAAGATTTGCTGGATTTTTCTTTGTTGGAGAGAGAGATTGTGGCAGGGCCATGGTCACCTTTCCAAAAGTAGTCTAAGCTTTGTCATCATCCTCAACTGATTCAGTCTCTAGTGTGAGGGAGTGTTGATGCTTCCCATGCATCTTTTTGAACAGATTGTGAGCAGGAAATGCAGTGGCATTGTAGTTGTGTGAGGATAGAAGTAAGGGTGATGACTGATTCTTGAGCAGGGCCCAATTTTTACCTGTTGTGGAACCCTCTAACATGTGTAACAGTGTTTCCTCCACCCGGTGGGAGATGTGGCCATTACGGATCATGTGGTGCATGATACCTGCTGGTAATAGGAAGGCTGAGTCATCCGCCGGTGGTAGTGGGGACACAGAACTAGGCTTCTGGGGTTTATACCCCACATATCTCTTTAGCAGTGCAGCGCCCCCATCTGCCATAGGTTCCAGGAACTGAAGGTGATCTCCCACAGTAGAACTATTACCTCTCCCCCCAGTAAGGTCACGCACCACGCAAGAGGTATAACAAAATGAATGGTTTATTATCTTTTCTGTACAGCACAGTAACAAGCAGGCTTTGGCCTGATGCAGTAACTCTCAGCTACCACTGAAGGATGGTCCCTGGACCGTCACTACATGCCAAGGGCACCCGCAGCCATCATAGCTCTTCCCTGCCTCCCTAGCAGAGGGAGAGGTATGGTCCACACTCAATCTCCCCCGGACGGAAGAGGACTGGAGAAGGACCAAATAATTAGCTTCTCCACTGTGTGACCTGCCTTCCTCAAGTGGGGAAAGGCACTGCTAAATTTGGGCGGTACCTGCCCTTAAGTACAGCCAGGAGGGCATCAGGTCTGACTCATGATTGGTCATGCCCTGATGGCCAGATGTCACCGCCTCCCGCTGTCACTCAAGTGCAGCACTAATGAGGGGAAAAACCCCATATCACCTACTGGCAAGACCTACGTATACCAGGACTTACTGCCAGGAGGGAAGCAAACTAGTAGCCACAGATTGCATGGCTACCCATTGTCCCTGTCTCTAATATAGCTCCACTTTATTACTCTGCTATATCCGGCAGCATCTCTGCTGCTGCTTTCTCTGCTCTATCTTGGGCTTAGGGATCATCAGCAGGTGATGGTTGGTAATGTGGGGTAGGTTCAGGGGCACTGCAGGAGGGAGACATTGGTAGGACAGATGTTGGGAGTACTTGCAGTGGTGCTGGAATAACAAATGGGTAGGGTGCACCAATCATTTCTGTAGAAAGTGTGTTTGACATTGGTGGTGATGTTGGCTCTCCTAGTGAGCTTATGGGGGGGGGGGTTCAGTGAAAGATAAGTTGTAGGAGTGTGTCAGTTCCTCTCCCAGACATCATAGTGGAAGGCTTCAGTTTGGTATTCCATCCTGCTGCCAGAGCCCACAGGCATCAAGTGATGTGGTCTTGCACCCAGAGGAACAATCTATTTGGAATGGGGATTATTTTAATTACCACACCATGGCAGTGAGTGACTCTTTAGTTGTCTACAGCAGGGGAGCACAATCTTTTTTCCCTGTGCCCCCCTGCATCTGTCCCCTTCTCCTCGCGCCCCCTGCTTAACTTGTTTCAGTCATCCTGGCATCATGACGTCATGATGCCACGGCAACGCGACGTCACATGACCCCGCGGCATCATTTGATGCCACATTGCCATGGCGACACAAGACCAGGAGCGTCTAAAACAAGGTAAGTAAAAGTTTACTGAGGCCCTGCAGCTCCCCCGGTATTCATTTAAATGAATTCAGGAAGCGTGCGGGGCCTCTGTAAACCCCGTGCCCCCCGCAGTGAGTCTCATGCCCCCCACTTTGCACACCGCTGTCTACTGCATCCTATTTGATGCATCAGTGTGAAGGGGCAGTAGAGTGTGCTGCCTGGAGACAAATGCACTGCAACACCATATGCAGTGCAATCACTGTGACGTCTGGGGAATTAACCATCGGCAAACTTCTATGTCCTTATCTTCCTTCAGACAAGTAAAGTGAATGCTGCACACCTTAGAAAAAAAAATATAAGTGATACAATTACCGATGCTCCTATGTTTGAACGAAAGCCTGTTTCCAGTCCTGGATCAGTGAGAGAGGGAACACAAGGCACAACGGATTTGAACTCCAAACTCCTTTATTGAGCCAAACACACAATGTTTCGACCGTCAAGGTCTTTATCAAGTGACAGTGGCATAACATGCAATCCCAACAACAACATTTAAATAGCACCACAATCCCCATAATGCAATATGTCCAATTAGCAAATGATAGAAAACATGTGATACATATCTCCATTCCTCCAATGTCCTTCCTTCTGAAGTAATCATTAGCTTCCTTCAGCTGCCTCATGAATCCTTGATCACAATGCTGCGTCCACCTCCGATGATGTCATCCTCCTGGGTCCTGTGTATTGAAGCATCTTCATCCAGCGTCGTGGACATTGGAGGAATGGAGATATGTATCACATGTTTTCTATCATTTGCTAATTGGACATATTGCATTATGGGGATTGTGGTGCTATTTAAATGTTGTTGTTGGGATTGCATGTTATGCCACTGTCACTTGATAAAGACCATGACGGTCGAAACGTTGTGTGTTTGGCTCAATAAATTTATTTATTTAAAAAATATTTTACCAGGAAGTAATACATTGAGAGTTACCTCTCGTTTTCAAGTATGTCCTGGGCACAGAGTAAAACAAATAATACATGGTTACAAGTACAGTTACATAAATGAACAATGTATACATTATATACAAGACATTGCATGCACAGTTAAAGAAAATATATATTATGAGCGTATGAAACAGTTACAGACCAGGTTAAAATGTGAGACAGCCTTAGATTTGAAAGAACTTAAACTGGTGGTGGATGTGAGGGTCTCTGGTAGGTTGTTCCAGTTTTGGGGTGCACGGAAGGAGAAGGAGGAACGTCCGGATACTTTGTTGAGCCTTGGAACCATGAATAGTCTTTTGGAGTTTGATCTCAGGTGATAGGTGCTGCATGTGGTAGGGGCGAGGAGCTTGTTCAGGTAGCTGGGTAGCTTGCCCAGAAAGTATTTGAGGGTGAGACAGGAAAGGTGAACTTTGCGCCTAGACTCTAGTGATGACCAATCTAGTTCTTTGAGCATTTCGCAGTGATGTGTGTTGTAGTTGCATTGGAGAACAAAACGACAAATTGAATTGTAGAGGGTGTCAAGTTTGCTAAGGTGGGTTTGAGGTGCCGAGCCATATACTATGTCTCCATAGTCAATAATTGGCATTAGCATCTGCTGTGCAATACGCTTTCTGACCAGGAGACTTAGGGAGGATTTGTTCCTGTAAAGTACCCCTAGTTTGGCATAGGTCTTGGTTGTCAGGGTATCAATGTGCATCCCGAATGTTAAGTGGGAGTCAAACCATAAGCCCAGGTATTTAAAACTAGTGACAGGTGTTAGGGTGGTGTTCGCGTTGGTTCTAATCAGTAGCTCAGTCACTGGAAGCTTTACAAATTTAGTCTTGGTCCCAAATACCATTGTTACAGTCTTGTCAGTGTTTAAAAACCGTTTGTTTTGGGAAATCCAGTTTTCGAGTCTCAAAAAGTCAGACTGAAGTATGTGTTGAAGGTCAGAGAGGCTATGGTTGTGTGCATATAGGATTGTGTCATCTGCGTACATGTGTATTGAGGCTTCCTTACAAGCTGTGGGAAGATCATTAATGAACACTGACAAGAGTAGGGGCCCCAGAACAGAGCCATGCGGGACACCACAAGTGATATCCAGGGGGTTGGAGTTAGAGCCTGAGATGGACACAATATGGGATCTTCCTGATAGGTAGGACTGAAACCAGTTTAAAGCATGTTTCCCTATTCCAGAGCTCTGAAGTTTGTTAAGCAGGATAACATGATCAACTGTTTCAAAAGCCTTTGCAAAATCTAGGAATACGGCACCAGTGAGTTGTCCCCGTTCCATTCCACACTGGATTTCATTGCAAACTTTTAGCAGGGTAGTTACGGTGGAGTGTTTGGGACGAAACCCAGACTGGAATTGGCTAGGGAAATTTGTCTTGGTGTAGAAATCGCTTAATTGGGAGTGGACATATTTTTCCATAACTTTGGATAGAATTGGGAGAAGTGAGATTGGCCTGTAGTTTGAGACAGTGTTTTTGTCCCCATTTTTGAAGATTGGGACAACTCTGGCAGTTTTCCAGGTCTTAGGGATATGGCCTGCAGACAGGATAGAGTTGACTATGGACGCAATTGGTTTGGCAATGGCTGGGGCACCAAGTCGTAGAAACCTAGATTGCAGTAAGTCGGGTCCACATTGGCTGCTTAGTTTTAGTTTGAGGAGCGCTTGTGTAATCTCCTCTTCAGATACTGGGCTAAATTGAAAATTGTGGGCAGTGTTGGGAGGGGGTGGGACTGTAGGGATACTCCCAGGATGAGATTCATGTTTGGGGTTTGTGCTGCGTTTCGCTAATAAGTTAGTGGCACACCCCACAAAGTAATCATTGAATGCATTTGCAATGTCAGTGGGGTTTGTCAGAGTAATATCCCCCTTAGTGATATTACTTGGTTGTTGATGGTTAGGAGGCTGGAATATATTGTTGATAACCTTCCAGAAGTTAGCTGGGTTTGATGTATTTTGGTGGAGATTGTCAGAGTAATATTGTGCTTTTGCATGCCTTGTTTGCCTTGTGCACATGTTCCGCATGCATCTGTAGTGATTGAGATCCTTGGTAGTGCCAGTTACTTTGTAGCTTTTCCACAAGGCATCCCTGAACTGGTAGAGTACTATAAGGTCAGGTGTAACCCATGGAAGGTGGGCCCCCCGTACCCTTATTTTGCGTAGTGGAGCATGGGTATCGCAAAGTTTTAAGAACTCGGATTGGAAATAGTCGAGCGCAGAATCAGGGTCGGGAATTAAATCGATTCTGTGCCATGGGCAGTTGGTAAGGTCATCCAGAAACTCTTGTGGGTTAAAGTTTTTAAATGTTCTAGTGAGGAGAACTTTAGGGCTTGAATGGGGTGGTTTAATTTTCCTTACACAGTACACTATTGCATGGTCACTGAAAATATCAGGAAGGATGCCAGCGGATTGTATTCTGCTGGGGTTTGAGGAGAGAATCCAGTCTAGCAAGGAATGGTTATGCGATTTCAGGTTTATCCGTGTGGGTTAGGAAATGAGTTGTGATAGGTTAAGTGACTTGAGTTGTATCTGGATTTTGTGGTTTTTAGGGTCAAGCCAATTGAAGTTGAAATCCCCTAGAACTAGCAGCTCACTCTTCTCATTCAGAGAGGAAATGGAGCGAAGAAATTGGGTGATATCAGTCAAGGATTGTAGAGGGACTTTAGGGGGCGGTAGATGCCAGCAAGCAAGATGGGCTTAGAAAAGGGGAGGCAGATTTTGCCAACTAGAGTTTCAAAAGAGGGTGGGCTTGGTGGGCAATTTAACAGTGTAAATTGTAAGGTGTCTGCAATATAAAATAACACCCCTCCTCCTCTCTTTGACCTATCTCTCCTAAAAATGGAGTATCCCTGAATGGCAAAATTTGCATCAGGGGTTTTAGGGGATAGCCATGTTTCTGTAAGAACGATGGCTTTGGGGTTATGCATAAGGCACCATGCCCTTAGTTCATCCAGTTTGGGCAGCAGGCTCCGGATGTTTATATGGGCGACAGATAGCCCTTTTTGGAATTTAAAGGTGGAATTCTCAGGGGCATGGGACAGAGCTGAAATGGGAGGACCTGGATTAGTTTCAACATCACCTGCTAGAGAGAGTAATAGTATGAATAGAAATTTGGTTAGTTGTTTGCAAGTTGTAAATTGGTGGTGTTTGCCATTTGAGTGAGCAGTGGTTGGTGTGCTGGTTTTTAGAGTTCTCCACCAACATTCAGTAGATAGTGCAAGGCTTTTGAGTAGTCCAGGGTGTATGGTGATGTTGGGTGTGGGCCAGGATGGATGAGTTTGTAGTGGATAGAGGGAGTAACATCTCCATGAGGCCAGGAGAGAGAAAAAAGTTAAAAGACATAGCAGGTTCATGATGTCAGAGGTAGGCAGTGCTGCAAGGAGCTGTTGTGAGCAGAGTGAGTGTGTGCAGACTAAGCAGCAGGGGTGAGGCTGTACCTTGTCAAGTGTTTTGCTGCATTGCAATGCTAGGGTCAATTCAGGGTTTAAGTGTTTTATGCATTCAGTTTTGGGAGAGGCTGCAGTGAAAGATGTTGTAAAGGGGTGGGGGGTTAAACTATGCAGGCTAACAAGCTTGGGATCATAGTGTGATCTGAATAGCTTACCGTTTGTTGTCTTGAGTAAAAGAGTTTGCAGTAGATGCAGTCCCCAGTCACCTCTAGTCAAATTGTAGTCTAACTGTTTTTATCACTTAAAAAGCTCACTTTAAATGCCTCACTGCCCAATGCAGCAAAGGTGTTGGTATTATACAGATAAAAGCAGTCACATGACCCTCCCCCTCCCCAATCAGTCAGCTTGTTCCATTTGGTCAATTAACAGCACAGAGTTAAGAGGAAAAAAAAAAAAACCTTTCTACATTCAAACATACTAACTTATATCAATTGTACAAGGCCAGATTCAGTCTTATACACAGGGTTTCAACATCAGGAACATACCTGTGAAGAGAATGCAATTAGATCCATGTCATATCAGCTGAGGTTATTGGTCATTGGTCTTGCATGAAGAAAGTGAGTATATTAACTATATATATATATTAACTGTAGTCTAACTGTATCACTTAAAAAGCTCACTTGAGTTTGGAGTTCAAATCCGTTGTGCCCTGTGTTCCCTCTCTCACTTATCTTCCTTCAGACATGAGCATCCTGATCCAGGATAATGTACAGTATATACATCCAAAGAACAGAACCCTACGTAAAGTAGTGCAGTTAAGAGAAATCTCCTAACTTTAAACACAAAAATAATAAAGTTTTAGTAAATTCCCAACTCATCCCATACATTTTTTTTAAACTGAACTAAGTGCGATCTCTGCACTATAGAATAGTGACTAGACTTAATTTAAATATTTAATATTGCAGAGTTCCCGCTCAAGTTCAGTTTTAAAATATTTTTATATTATGAGTTTGTCATTTAAAGCAACAATACTACATTACCCCTTTTTTCTTTCTTATTTTTCTTATTTGTATATGTAAAGAATATGGCAATGTATATAAGTCTACACGCTTAAAGTACCTAAAATGGCAATCGTTTGGTGCTCCTGTTATAAATCTGTAAAATCCTTATGGTGTTACTACTGTAATGGCTGCTTCAGTTAATGTAATTCAGCAGTTAAAATGTATCCTTATATTATCAAGGGGACATTATCTACTGTTACAGTTTGCAGCCAAACTGCCGGGAATATTGTTAACAAATTATTACAACCAGAAAAGTGTTGCAAATATTTTGCACTGCTTGGTAGGTGGGCTAAGACCTGCTCTAGAGATCAAAGGATGCTTTAAAACTCATAAAAAATGCCATTTAGAGTTTAATTTAAAAATGTAGTACGTATTTCCTAATACTACAGAACTGATTTATTTAAAAAATATATACACAATTTCACGTGTTTTACTGCTTTAATAAAACATTATTATGTTTGCATTTATACTTAAGAGGTTTTTGTGAGTGCACTACACAGGGTTCTGTTCTTTACATGCACAGTATATACTTCACTACTCCCTAAGCCACAGTAACACTAGCATTTACTACTGTAATCGACATTGAGTGGAGCAGATCACCCTTTTAGTTCCAGGTTACTGTTGCACCACCACCCCCTCCACCATAGGAGACTGTCACTCACACCTTCACCTTTAGTTGCGCCTCCTCATTTAGGTCATGATTGGGATCCAACAATACTCTTTATTCTCACCCTGAAAACAATTGGCACAGTCTAAATTTTGTGACCTTGGCCTAATCTTGTCTTAGTCTTACTCCTTGTCCCTTACTGTCAGGGTACTGTCACTAGCGAGAACATGAAAATAGTTGTACCTTTTGTTTGTTTATTTAATTAAATAAATGTAAAAAAAAGAATTCTGTATTTTGTTGTTTGTTTGCCATGATGGCAAAATCATAGTATACATTAAATCTTGCTACTTATGCCCAACAATGTTTCACTAATATACAGGGTATTTCATAGAAAATAAAAGTTGCTGGCACATACTGTCCCGGCACAGCTTATTCTAACTAAAGACGCGAGCTGGCCGGGACCGCAGCGGGATCGCAGCAGGTCTATTCTCCGGTTTGAAACCGGAGTTTCCCATGCTTTCCCGCGCTTCAATAGATAAGCGCTATGGCGCTTACTATTGAAAGCGCCCGAGGCGCAGGAAAAAACGGCCGAAACCAAGCCAGGTTTCGGCCGGAGACAGATGCTCGGCGCACACGTTTTTTTAAAAATGCGGTGCTGGCCGAGTTAGATTAAACTTTGCCGATACTGTAGCAACCTCTTGCCAATATCAAGAACTTAGATTTCGAAGATAAACAGATGTAGCCAATGTTATTGCAACCATTGTGCCATTTCACACGCAGGAGCATGCCACGGATCAAAATAATGTTGGCTACATCTGTGTAATCTTTTTCGTTATAACAAATGTATACAATATGTAAGGACTACACATTTTTTTTTTAGCAACTGATACCTGTATATATTGTTTAAAGATCAACTTAAGGTGATTCTGTAAGGCGTAGGATCTCATCTAAGTTAACCTTCAGTGCTGTATGTATATCTGCAGACAACTCAGTTGGAATGTCTTTTATTGTATGTGCATCTTGTATTTTATGTTATCCAGTGGAATTCCTTTTAGTATCTGAAATAGCAGAATAATTGACATATAGTGTACCTTGTTATCCCTTATTGCACAGAGCCTAGATACAACAATAAGTAATTTCAGTGCTTTGAAAACTATATTAGAAAAAAGCCATTCTTACATTTTTAAGCCTTTCATTTATACTTCAAATAGACAACAGGCAGTAGAAATGTTTCTTTTTGTGCAGTTGTGATAATGAAACACATATATCTAGTGGCAGCCTGATCAACATGATAGCATGGATTCTAAGATATGAGAATGTGTCTGAAATCCAATTTGCAGTTCTGTGTAGAGAAATAAAATATATCACACTTTGTGTTGCACATCTATATTTGAGGCTTAGTTACTGCAAGTTTTTGAACTGCTTGCCTAATGCAACAAAGGGGAGAAAACTCTAATTAAAATGACTTTGAGATTGTATTCATTAATGTTCCTATACTCTATAAAATGTAGACAATAATTTGAACATAGTTAAAATATAGTTATAAAAAGGGAATATGAATTGACAAGAATTGTGCTGCTTACTAGTGATTCGAGATGCGCAATTTTTGTTTGGCGGGTTTGGATCCACCTTGGATCTGCCAATTCCTTTGGTCCGCAGATTTCTGCCGATCAGTCTTAAAAATGTGGATTCGCCTTTTGCGGGGTTTGTTTTTACACCGACAATCCATCCTTGGATTCCAAAATCCGCTGACTGATTTTAAGAAACCAATCCTTCTCCCATGATTAGACCTTCCAGGGCGATTCAGTAGCCTAGAACTCGTTTTTCAATGTATCAAATTCATATTTCTCAGATTTAACATACAGGTTGAGTAACCTTTCAAGCACCTGAGAACACTGAGGATGACAGAGCTCAGGAAGTCATTGCCATGGGAAAAGGACAAGGCAGAGCAGAATCACAGGAAAACCAAGGGCATACACAGGCAGGAACTTGAAGGGTTAAAGCTGGCAAAGTCCAGTACAGTTCAAAGGTTACATAGTTACATAGTAGATGAGGTTGAAAAAAGACGTATGTCCATCATGTTCAACCTATGCTAAATTTTGACAACAGATACATTATCCTATACAGCTCAACCCCGTTATAACGCGATCCGTTACAACGCGAATCCGTTTATAACGTGATGCAAGTGTTGCTCCCAATTTTTGTATTTATGAATACTTTACAACACAATTATTGGTATCTTAAATACTTTATTGTACAATGCATACAATTGTGCATTATTTCTAACGCGATCCGCTTATAGAGCGATGTGATTCTTTGGACCCCAAGCACACCGCTATAAGGGGGTTGAGCTGTATCTATACTTACTTATTGATCCAGAGGAAGGCAAACATAAAACCCCAGTGTCATATCAGCCAATGATATCTCATAAGGGGAAAAATTAATTCCTTCCTGACTCCAAGAATTGGCAATTGGTTTAATCCCTGGATCAATATCCTTCCCATGTATTCTTATTTGGTATATCCCTGTATACCTTTCCTTTCTAAAAAGATGTCCAACCTTTTTTTCAACAAGTCTATTGTATCTGCCATCACAGTCTCCATTGGTACTGAATTCCACATTTTAACTGCCCTTACTGTAAAGAACCCTTTCCTTTGTCTTGGTCTTACACTATTGAGCAGCAAGGTACTTGAGGGTTAGCAAAGGCAAAGCCCAGAGGAAGTCAAAGATCAAAATACAAGGGGAAAATAGGTAGAGTGCTTAGCTTGCCTGGTAACTAGGGTAGACGTGAACTGATTCAGGAACAAAGTTGCAACGCAAGGAGCAAATTACTACCTGACCTTTCATGACTAAATTATGCAGGATATCTTAAAGTTACTAGAGGTCAAGTCAGTTCGGACAAATTGTATGGCACACTGACTCAGGAACCCATGACAAGCTGATGGATCCCCTGAGTAGCGATTAGGGGTAGCAACCGTGTTTTGGATGTCGAGGTCGGAGAGACAGGCGGTGGAGTGGGTGGTGTAGTGTGACGGTAGCGGGAAGGACAGTCTTTAATTGGTCCGAGATGGTGCCTAGGGAGCGTTGGAGCTCCATATACTGACTGTTTTTGGAAAGGCAGGCCTCTACTTGTTTGAACAAGCCGTCATGTTCTTGTAATCGTCAACCCACCTCAGCGTCCAAGTTTGTTAGGCTGAGCATAATGTCACCACAAACCAGACAAGACCGCGAGGCTGAGGTGGGGATATATAGAACCACCGCCCTACAAACACATGGGCAGTTCCGGTGAGCAAAGTCGGTGTTGGTTAGCCGGATCAGGGTAGGAGAGTGTGGGATCGTAGAGGTACTTGCCATAGTCAGGATAGGAGAGATCAAGAGAAGTCAAAGTCCATGCCGAGGTCGAAGAGAGAAGAGATCCGGTAGGAGGTCAGAAGTCTGATTCCGGGCTGGGGTCTAGGTACACAGGCAAAGACAGCAAAACAGCAAACAGCTTGTAGCAAGCACATGGAACAAAGTCTATGCTCAGCAATCATCATAGGGCTGATTGCGTATATATGAGAACCAAGAGCCAATAGGAGGAATCCCCAAGATGAGGTCAGAGATATGTTGAGCGCTTATTGGAGGAGGCAGGGTGCAGGGCAGGTGTGTAGTTATGCTGGAGATTACCTTGGTCAGGTGCAGGGCTCCGTGCGCATGCCTGTGTCGCGCACAATGTCGAGCATGCTCCCGAAGGGGTTGGCATAGACCAGAAATGGCCTGCCATGGACGTGTGTGCGCATTGGAAAAGGTGCACATGCATCCAGAGGTCCGGCGGCCCCACCCCCCACGCTCACCCCCTCCATCTCCAGAATACATGTATACCCTTCTGTTGAAATGACAACCCCGGTAAGAGCTGGGCCACGACAGGAGGAAAGCATCCTCCCCGACCATCTACCCCTGTCCGCTGCCAGAAGCACACCCGCTCCAGCACCAAGGATTGTACAGCTCCCAGATATCACCCTGAGAGACCTGCCGCAGAGCATCCGGGAGAAATACAAGATCAGATCTGCTGGTCTACCTCAGAAATATGCCCAGTTAATCTTTAAACACTACGTGAGTTTTGAGCTCTATAGTGAGTGGACCCAAAATGTCAATTATGAAGGCAATAACACACAAGAAGGCTCTTCCAGCAAATTTAAGGAGAACAATTATAGAGGAAGTGAAGTGCAATTTTAAAGCTACCAATCTTCTTATGAAATCCGTGAGAGACATCATCAATAGCCTTTTGAGGCATTCAAGGGCTCTTCCCTGGAGGTCCATCGACTTGTTTGATGACTACTAGTTATAAATTTATTTACAAATAAAGATGCATCGCCAATATTTTGAATCTTAAAAAAAAAAAACAGTTTTAATAATTTCATTGTTTAATGCTTATTTTCTGTTTTACATGTCTGGAGCTGGGCAAAGACAACGTGCTGGAACCAAACTCCACCCCCCCCCATTCCTGTCCCTCCTTGTTGCAGGAAACTCTCCCAGCAATACTGCCAGGTAAGACACAGTGCTCAAATCCATGCATGCCATGTCCCTCCCCCCCAAACCCCCAAAACCTAAAGTACTTTAAAGCCTATAGTCCTACTGTAAAGTGCTGTAGACCATGCCATGCATGCTTTGTCTCCTCCAACCCCCTCAAAAAATAGAAGATACTGTTTAACAACGGACTGTACTGGCGTCTATGAGGGCTGTAGGGGCGCTCCGTCCACGGCGTGCCCTCTGTGGGCGTCAGAGCGCAGCACTACCACCGGCGCTGGCCCCCCTTACCGCCAGGGAGTCCGGAGCCTCAATCTCCTCTTCTCCCCGCCGCTGCCACCGCAGTCATATGGACGATGCGCTGCTGGCTCAGATGCACGCCCACGCGGTGGCTGGGGACCTCTCCTCATGCGGGCGTGCTGTACATGCGTACACGCGTACCGCCACGTGCATGTCTCCTCACACAAGCGCACGCCCACTTCCTTAAAGACATAGGTACCTCTGCACCTGGTACCTAACCTGCGTTGGATTCCTCCTAATCCCTGCCTCAGGCTCCTGGCTTCCAAATTGCTCACCATTCACTCGTCAGCTGAGCATAGTTCTTGTTACCTGTGGTTCACCTCTCCAGTACCTTGTTCTCAGTGACCTCCTGTGTTTACTCGGCTTTACTCTTGGACTCCGCTCTTCTGTCTCCCTGACCTCTGCTTACCCACGACAATCTGGACCTCTCCAACCTCGACCTCGGCTATAGTACCCGCAATGATCTGTACCTCTCCTATCCAGACCTCGGCAAGTATCGCTGACTATCCTGACCTCTTCAACCATGAACCGGCTACCCTGACCAATCACCAATCAAGACGCGCACTCGCAGCTGTGGGTTGGTTTTATTTCAAATCTCCACCTCGGCCCCGCGGTCCTGTCTAGTTTGTGGTGAGCACACCATGACAGTATGCTCAGCCCCACAAACATAGACCCCGCTGAGGTGGGGCGAGTCTTGAGCACGCACGCCAACTTGTTTTCCAAATTGGAACAGAATGTTGAGCACCATGGTTAGCGCATGGCTCTGTTACAGGAGAACCTCCGCCTTCTTATGGATCCAGCACACACACTCCCTACAGCATCTCCCTCCCTGGTTCCTACTGCCAATGCGCCCTTTGCAGACCCACTGACCCCGACGCCCGAACCCCGACTTCTAACTCCCAACCGCTATGCAGGGTATCCGCAGGGATGCCTTGGGTTCCTTAATCATTGTGCTATTCAGTTCGAAGTTATGCATTCTCGTTTCCGCTCTCCTAGATCAAAGGTGGCGTATATAATTTCACTGCTCACTGACGATGCCCTGGCCTGGGCTTCCCCATCTGGGAGCTGAGATCGGACCTCTCTCAGGATATTGGGTGGTTCACATGGGAATTCCGCAGAGTCTTCAACACGCCCGGACACAAGGTGATGGCTGCATCTTCTCTGTTTCATATCTCCCAGGGAACACAGACGGTCGCTAGATATGCCCACGAGTTTCGGACCGTGCCGGATGAGACCGGATGGAACAAGGAGTCCTTGTTGGCTGCCTACTGGCAGGGTCTCTATGTGATGCTGAAGGACGAACTCGCAGCGCAGGAATGTCCGACCGATCTCGAGGAGCTGATAGCCATTTGCATTTGCGTCGATCAGCGGCTACAGGAAAGGAGGTCTGAGTGAGCCTGACGTGAACCGCTCACCTCAGGAGTCTCTTCCCCCCAGGTGAGCACACCGGAATCCCTCCGCCCCCAGAGTCATGAACCCATGCAAGTAGGAGGCAATAAGTTGTCGGCTACCGAGAAACAACGCTGCTGCGACACCGGCCTGTGCCTGTACTGCGCCAGTCCTGGGCACCTGACGCTTCGCTGTCCCCAGAAGTTGGGAGTTCCCCAAAACCTTGATGTGGCCCAGGGGACTCATATTGGGAACATTTTCCCTATCTCCTATCTCAGCAAAGCCTCATTCAAGGATTCTGCTCCCCGTTACTCTGTCCGGCGAGGGCTTTCACGTGTCGGCTTTGGCCTTTGTAGACTCCGGTTTGGGAGGTACAGACGAGACCACGAGAATTCTAAACCTTACCTTAAACTAGCCCGGCTACATTCTGGGTATGTGCTGGGTGTAACCTGGCTAGTTTAAGGCAAGTTTAAGGCATTTCTGCATTTACTAATGACCCATAGGATTAACACAGCAGAGGACTGCCAGGGACCCCCGCTGTTAATCTGATGGGCCATTAATCAATGCAGAAATGCTGGGTCTAGTTTAAGGCAAGTTTAAGGCATGTATCCAGCATTTACCTGGGTCTTTTTGGCGATTGCCACTGGTTTGTGTTAGAATAACCGTGGGCACTACAGTAACTTTGTCGACCAATGTTTTGCCGAGAGTCGACCACTGCTGCCCACCTTTATCTCTCTACAGACCATTCTTCTTAATTTACAGACTGGCGAGGCCCACTCAGAAGAGATTCAGTTGGATGCTATCCACACACCATCACTGGATGTGATTCTCAGGTTACCCTGGTTGCAGCGGCACAATCCTCGGATTTGTTTGTCAGGCAAGGATCCGGTCCAGTGGAGTCCGTTCTGTCTCGAGAACTGTTCAGTATCACCCAATAGCACCTGTGGAGCTACTACTCCCATGGAGGTAGAAACAAGCCTGCTGGAGGTCTATGCCGAGTTCTGCGATGTGTTCGAGCCAGGTCTGAGGTCTTGCAACCGCACCGCTCTTTCGATTCCCCGATTGACTTACTACCGGGGTCTGTACCTCCCAGGGATACTTCTTATCCTCTGTCACTTCCTGAGGCTAAGGCTATGAAGGAGTATTTCTTCAAAAATTTACAAAGGGGTTTAATCCGCAAATCCTCTTCTCCAGCCGGTGCCGGTTTCTTTTTCATGAAGAAAAAAGTTGGATCTCTAAGACGATGCATTGACTACAGAGGTCTGAACAAGTTTAAAAGGAAGTTCAAAAGAAGTGAGGAAGTGGACAAACCCTTATAGCCCATTCCTTCTTTTGAACTACGCTGGAAAGGAGGATATCATCTATCCCAGACTGCACATCTCAGCACTTTACTATTCCTGTGATGCCGCCTTTACTTTTTATATTTGCTGTGACCTCACTTCTTCTCAAATTATGCACTTCCTTCCACCAGCCTCCTTATGTCTCTAACTCTATTCATATATATCCATCTCTCCTTCCTTTGCCACTTCTCAGTTCACATGAACTCCTTTCTTACCTGCGCCCTCTGAAACTACACAGCTATACCCCCTACACTAAATCACACCCCTACAAATCCTCCTCACACATTCTCTTTCTATCCATGCTTCTCCTCCTTGCATCTGGGGATATCTCTCCCAATCCTGGTCCCTGCCTTATTTCTGTATGCTCTCATCCTCGCCTGCCAAATGCAACCTCTTCTCCTTCTGGTGTAAACCCCTCTAACCTCATACCCATCCCCTGTCACCCTCCCTCCTATCTCCCTTTCACCTGTGCCCTTTGGAATGCTCGCTCCCTTTCTAACAAGTTCCTCTCTGTTCATGACTTCTTTCTCTCTCACTCTCTGTTCTTATTTGCTATAACTGAGACCTGGCTCACTCAGTCTGACTCTGCCCTGGAATCTGCCCTCTCTTATGGTGGCCTTTATTTCTCCCACACTCCTCCCTCTCTTGTTTTTCCCTCCTTTGAGGCTCACACTGTCCAGATCTTCTCACCTCTCCCTGTCCATGTGTAGTTATCTATTGCCCACCTACCTCTACTCATTCCCCTGCTGCCTTTCTCTCTCACTTTGAATCCTGGCTCTCTTTCTTTCTCTCATCAGACTCTCCTGTTCTTCTCCTTGGGGACTTCAATTGCCACATTGATGACCGCTCTCTCCCTTGGGCTTTCCGCTTTCTCTCTCTAACCTCTTCTTTTGGCCTTCAACAGTGGACTGCAGCCAGCACCCACAAGGATGCCCGCTACCTAGACCTGGTTTTCACTAAAAACCTTTCTCTCTCTCTGATTTCTCCATTTCCCCTTTTCCTCTCTCTGATCATAACCTTATCTCATTCTCTCTATCTCGCTTCTCCCCTTCTCCACCTCCATCTACCCCCCTGGTTCTGCAGAAACCTGCGCTCTATTCACCTACCAGACTCTGATTCCACTTTACGCTTCTCCCTCTCCTCTCTCAGCTCTGCTACAGACCCTGACAACCTGGTCAGGAACTACAACTTTGCCTTATTCTCTTCTCTTGATCTACATGCCCCGCTTTCTCTCTGCTGTCCTCGCCCTTCTAACCCCAGACCCTGGCTAAATTCCCACACACGCATGCTGCGTTCCTCCACTCGTTCCTCTAAATGCCTCTGGAGGAAATCTCAAACTCTCGCAGACTTTCTTCACTACAAATTTATGCTATCCTTTTTCGACTCTGCCCTCTCGCAAGCTAAACAAGCCAACTTTTCTTCTCTAATCAACAAGAACAAGTCTAACCCACGCCAACACTTCTCTGTCTTTGATGCTCTACTCAAACCACCCTCAGCAGCCTCTTCTTCCTCCATCTCCGCCCAGGACTTTGCTGACTATTTTAAAGAAAAGGTAGAATCCAAACGTCTGAACTTTACCTCTGTCTCTTCATCCCATCCTACACCTCTTCCTAACTCTCCTCCTGCCTTCATTGACTCTTTTTCCACTGTCTCAGAGGAGGATGTGTCACTGTTAATCTCCTCTTCCCCCTCTACCATTTGCTCTCTTGACCCCATTCACTCCCATCTCCTAAAACCTCTTGGTCCTGCTATAATCCCTACCCTCACACACATTTTTAACTCCTCCCTCTACTCTGGTACCTTCCCATCCTCCTTCAAACATGCAACAGTCATACCATTACTCAAAAACAGCAAGCTTGACCCTACTTGTTTTTCTAACTATTGACCTGTCTCCCTCCTGCCTTTTGCCTCCAAACTCCTTGAACGTCTTGTATTCTCTCGCTTGCTCCATTTTCTCAACACCTATTCTCTCCTAGACCCTCTACAATCTGGCTTCCGCACTGCTCACTCCATGGAAACAGCCCTCACTAAAATAATGGATGACTTCCATGCTGCCAACGACAGAGGTCATTACACTCTGCTCATATTACTCGACCTCTCTGCAGCATTTGACACTGTGGACCACCCTCTTCTCCTTCACATTTTCCATACTCTTGGTATTCGTAACAAAGCTCTATCCTGGATCTCCTCTTACCACTCCCATCGTACTTTCAGTGTCTCTTCTGCTAACACCTCCTCCTCCTCTATTGATCTCTCTGTGGGGGTACCCCAGGGCTCTGTCCTGGGACCTCTTCTCTTTTCTCTGTACACACTCTTTCTAGTGGACCTAATAACATCTCTTGGGTTTAAATATCACCTCGATGCTGACGACACACAAATTTACCTTTCAACACCCGATCTTACACCTGCTGTACAAATCAAAGTTTCTGAATGTCTCTTTGCTATATCATCCTGGATGGCACTCCACCGCCTTAAACTCAACATGGCAAAACAGAGCTCCTCATACTTCCTCCCAACCCTGGCCTTATTCCCTCCTTCCACATTACTATTGGAAGTATGATCATTCACCCAGTAGCCCAAGCACGCTGCTTAGGGGTCACACTCGACATATCTCTCACATTCTCCTCTCACATTCAGAACATTTCTAAAACCTGTCGCTTTTTCCTCCGCAATATCACTAAGATACGTCCGTTTCTCTGTTGCTCTACTGCTAAAACTCTGACTCAGGCCCTCATTCTCTCCCGTCTTGATTACTGTAACCTCGTGCTGTCCGGCCTTCCTGCCTCTCACCTGTCTCCCCTACAATCTATCCTTAACGCTGCTGCCAGAATCACTCTACTCTTTCCTAAATCTGTCTCCGCGTCTCCCCTCCTGAAATCCCTCTCCTGACTTCCGATCAAATCCCGTATCACACACTCAATCCTCCTCCTCACTTTTATAGCTTTCCACTCTTCTGCTCCTCCTTACATCTCAGCCCTAATTTCTCGTTATGCACCATCCCGACTCTTGGGTTCCTCTCAAGGATGTCTTCTTTCTACCCCCTT
The DNA here is from genome assembly GCF_040206685.1 of Ascaphus truei. Taxonomy (NCBI): domain Eukaryota; kingdom Metazoa; phylum Chordata; class Amphibia; order Anura; family Ascaphidae; genus Ascaphus; species Ascaphus truei. Next base: position 84,121,124 of record NC_134487.1, on the reverse strand, counting down.
TGTAACTAAAGCCCTCTCCCGCCTTAAACCTTTCTCACTTACTGCCCCGCACCTCTGGAATGCCCTTCCCCTCAATACCCGACTAGCACCCTCTCTATCCACCTTTTAGACCCACCTAAAGACACACTTGCTTAAAGAAGCATATGAATAGCACTGTGGATTATACTGGACACATGATACATATAGCTTGTCCCTCTGCAGATGCACTTACCAAAATTCCCTCCTACTGTCTCTGTACGTTCTCCCTACCTACCAATTAGACTGTAAGCTCCTCGGGGCAGGGACTCCTTTTCCTTAATGTTACTTTTATGTCTGATGCACTTATTCCCATTACCTGTTTATATTATATGTTATTTATTTGATTACCACGTGTATTACTCCTGTGAAGCACTATGTACATTAATGGCGCTATATAAATAAAGACATACAATACAATACCATTGAAAACCGTTATCCCCTACCGCTGATTCCAGAACTCTTCGACCGTCTACAGGGGGCCAACATCTTTATCAAATTAGATCTTCGAGGGGCCTACAATTTGGTAAGGATTCACCAGGGCGACGAATGGAAGACGGCCTTCAATACTCATGATGGCCACTATGAATACCTCGTCATGCCCTTTGGAGTCTGTAACGCCCCGGCAGTCTTTCAGGGTTTCGTGAACGAGGTTTTCAGAGACCTTCTCAATCAATTTGTGGTCATGTACCTGGACGACATAATGATTTTTTCCAAAACCGAACAGGAGCACATTTCCCACATCAAAAAGGTTCTTCTTCGCCTTAGGGAGAATATTCTGTTTATGAAGCATGAGAAGTCCCACTTCCACCAAACGTCCACAACCTTCCTGTGGTATATCATCTCTAACAAAGGTCTCACCATTTATCCGGCAAAGGTTCAGGCAGTCCTGGATTGGCCTCTTGCCACAACCCTTAAGGCTATGAAACGCTTCTTGGGCTTTGCAAAGTATTATCGGCGCTTCATCCAAAATTTCTCCTCAGTAGTAGCCCTCAACATTGCTCTCAAAGAAGGGTGCAGATCCTTCCTCATGGTCGTCTACAGTCAAACAAGCGTTTGATCGTTTGAAGACCGCCTTCTCTTCGGCACCGATTCTCATTCATCCGGACTCCAAGCTGCCATTCACCTTGGAGGTAGATGCGTCGGACGTCGGAGCCCTGCCATTCTTTCTCAGAGGAAGAGCCCTCAATCCAGACTACCTGTGCTTTCTTTTCAAGGAAATTTTCGCCAGCGGAAAAGAACTACGAAGTCGGTAATCGGGAAAACTTAGCTGTCAAGTTGGCCTTGGAAGAGTTGAGACATTTATTGGAGGGTGCAGAGAATCCCATCACAATTCTCACCGACCACAAGAACTTGCTTTCTATCGTGGGTGCTTGTCGTTTAGGGGCCCGTCAAGCCTGGTGTCACTATTCTTCTCACGGTTTAATTGTACTATTTCCTTCCTTCCGGGTTCGAAGAATATCAAGGCCGGTGCGGTCTCTCGCCAGTTCGCCATAGACGACAAGACCGAGGAGATATTGAGACAAATCATCCCCTCCAAGTATATTATTTCGGCTAATACCTTCGATGCCTTGAGGGACATTGTTCTACAGCAATGTATAATGTTAAACACAACCTTAGCGCTCACAAGAACATTCCTTGCAGTATATCACATTTTGAGATACAGTACCAACTATATTGTCCAGAGTCCTGCAGCCCAGATGACTTGAAGGTCAGTTCAAAAATTGACCTTCTGAATTGTGATGTAGAAAAAAGTCCTCCTTGGTTCTGGAATCTTGGTTTTTCTGGCATTTTTCTCCGGTGGATATGGGATAAACAACAACAAAAGTGCATATCAATGAACAAATATAAAATACGTATTTTCACCTCTTGTGCACTTCTGGCCATGATACTTGCACCCTATAGGCAAAGATGTTAAACTTGTGAGATCTATTGTGGGTGTTGAGCCCAATGTATACACCTACACCAGAGCTCGTGGAGCGATGTGCCGGCTATGGACTACCAACAGATGGTCGGTCAAAGATACAACTGGAGGAGGATTTGGAGAGTCATGAAGCCTGAATGGCTCCACCAGAGGGGCATGGCCCCTTAGCTGCAGTGGCAGCAGACACCAATCAGCCCGGAGTGCAGGAGGTCAATCCAGCTCCGGGGCTGCAAGGACATGGGGAGGGAGCAAGTGACCACCTGGGTATTGGTGGCTTGGCGCCAGTGGGTGCGGAGGAGGTAGTCGTTGCGGCTACCAGACTTGCCGCCTCATGGCTCAAAGCTTTCCTTGCCACATGGGGAGAAAGGGCTACAGCAGCGTTGCATATACAGATGCTTGCCGCAGTGCATGGAATTCACCTCCCCACTTTCACCTTGTCAACAGGGGAACAGGATATTCCTGGGTGGACCACCACAGCTTCAGCAAGTTTGTGGATGGCGATAGATGCTTTCTTAAATGACTTTGAAATGCCTTGTAACCGATACAGGGTCCCACAACGGGACATGGTTCTGCGATTGCGTCCTTTGTTGTCCGGTCTGGCAAAATGAACTGTGCAGGGCATTCCACGCATGGATGCCCATAATTACAGTCATGTAAAAAGCATGTTGCTCAACCAGTACTCACTCACCCCAGAAGCATACCGGGGCAAGTTCCGGACTGGGGAAAGATACCCCTGGGAATCCTATGTGAATTATGGAGCCCGCATGGCATTGCATGGGACTCAGGGGGTTGTGGGGTTACCAAGTTCCATACCCTACTGGACTTGATCTTTAAGGAGCAACTGCTGCAGCAGCTTCCTTCGGACGTGAGGGCATGGGTCTTTGACCATAAACCTAAGCCCTATGTAGATGCTGCGAGGATGGCAGATGAGTATGTGACCAGCAGGGCTTTGATGAATAAAAAAGCGGCTCCCAAAGATGTGGCTAGCCCGGCAAGGGAGCAAAATCAACCCCTCAGTGTACCCACAAGCCTGCAGCATAAGGCAACGCACCCAAAGCTGCAGAATTTAGACACGAGAGGCGATGTTTTTCCTGCAATAAAGTCGGTCACCTCAGGCCAGACTGCCCGGACCGGGACGGTCCGGGGGACCCCATCAGGGGCAACAATCACAAGCTGTGAGGCTGGTCACCTGTGTGCGACTGGCACACACAGAGGAGCCAAGCACAGCCATGGAATCAACTCACAGAGGGACGTCCATGGGAGAACCTGCACTGGCCACCTCAGAACCAGCAGCAGAGATCAGAGGACATGAGGTTGCACCAGTTGGGTTGCAGCACAACGATGTCCGGCAGAAGCATCTGCGGAGGGTGACCATCGGGGACCGGCAAGCGGACGGCTTGCTGGACTCCGGTGCCACCGTTACCCTGGTACGCCCTGATATGGTGCTGCAGAGGATTTGCTCCCGGGGACCGGGATGCAAGTGACCATGCCAGATGGAGGACCACGGTCACTCCAGGTTGCCTAGGTCTTTTTGGATTGGGGTGCCGGACATGGCATGAGGGAGGTAGGGGTATTGCCTAGGTCAGATGCTGAGGTCCTCCTTGGCAGTAACCTTGGGCATGTTACGTGTGTGTTTACAGCCGAGCTGGTCCCTGTTGCAGCAATCACCAGGAGCCAGTCAGCCCAGATCGCAGTGGAATCAAACCCTATCCCCCTGAATTTGAGACCTACAGTTCCCGGGGTCTCAGTGGAGACCAGACAGGTAAGCCAGACTAAGTCACACACTGACCCTGACTTACTGTTCCATTACCTGTTCCCAGTCCCCCCGACTTAGCCTTGACAAGTGGGTTGCCAGAGTTAGGTACCCAGTTTAGGGAAGCGGTGTGATCAGGTACCAGCTTGGAGGACATGAGATTTCAGGCGTCCGAGTCTAAGCCAGGTGATGAGTCAGATTACTTCTTGTGGCACCGTGGGCTCCTGTATAGAGAGCAAGGGACTACAAGGTTAGATGAAGTCTGGACCGGTAAGTGACAGCTAGTGGTACCCACGGAGTATTGGCAGCAGTTGTTGTGGGTAGCCCATTCCATTCCATTAGCAAGGCATCAGGGGGTCACTCGGACGAGAGCCTGGCTTTTGCTGCGCTACTACTGTCCGGGGGCATCCAGGGCTGTGGCTGCTGGTCTTGTGATGCCTGCCAGCGAGTGGGTAAGGTGGGCGATCGTGTGAAGGCACCCCTGAACCCGTTACCAGTAATAGGGGAACCCTTCCAGCGAGTAGCCATGAAGCTTGTGGGACCCCTCATGATTCCCAGCTTGTCCGGGAAGCGCTACATCCTCACGGTGGTGTACTTTGACCCTGAGGCGGTTGCGCTTGCCACCATTGATGCGAGGGCAGTAGCTAAGGCATTGTTAACAATCTTTACTAGGGTAGGTTTCCCTAGCGAGATCCTAACCGATCAAGGGACACAATTCATGAGTGAATTGTTATAGTGTTTCTGGGATGCGTGCGGGGTGAAGCACCAGAGCACGGCCCCTTACCACCCCCAAACCAACGGACTGTGTGAGAGGTTCAACGGTACCCTGAAGCAAATGCTGCAAACCTTTATAGAGGCAGAGGGCAAAGACTGGGAGATTCATCTGCAGCACTTGCTGTTTGCGTACCGAGAGGTACCGCAAGAATCTACAGGCTTTTCTCCCTTTGAACTGCTATATGGTCGCAGGGTACGGGGACCTATGGACCTATTCCGTGAGGGATGGGAAAGGGAGACTACCAATACTGATGCTTCTCTGCTTCAGTATGTGGTAGATCTCAGAGACCGGATAGAGATGTTCATGGGGTTGGCACAGGACAACCTTAGGGCTGCTCAGACCAAGCAGAAGACTTGGTATGATCAGAATGCCCATAGCAGAGAGTTCATCCCAGGACAGCAAGTACTTGTTCTCAAACCTACTCGGGAGAACAAATTAATGGCTGCCTGGTCGGGACTGTATCCGGTACTCCGAAAGATGAATGAGTGCAACTACGTTGTACAGGTAGATGCTGAGGCAGAGAGAAATAAAACCTATCATATAAACATGCTCAAGGAGTACGTGGCACCGAGTGTGGCATCGGTGCTGGCAATTTGTAGCCCACCGATGAGGGATCCAGGAAAGCAGCGCTCTGCCTGACCTCTTAGGGGAGGCTAGGCTGGGGGGTACCGAAGATTAGATTGAGATAGGGTCTCAGTTAAGTGCCAGGCAGAGAGCAGAAGCCAGAGTTATGCTAGAACAGTATAGGGTTCTGTTCACGGACAACCATATCACAGATCACCCGGTGCTCACAGGTGATCTGCGCCCTCTGCATAAGCATGCCTATTGGGTATCATCAGAGATGAAGGGCAGTATACAGAGGGAGGTAGAGGATATGCTGGCCCTAGGGGTAATTGTACCATCCCAGAGCCCTTGGGCTTGTCCGGGAGTCCTGGTGCCTAAGAAGGACGAGACCACCCGGTTCTGTGTGGACTACCGACAGCTCAACGCAGGGACAGTGTCGGATGCTTATCTCAAGCCCTGCATGGGCGATTTGCTGGATGAACTCACGGGGGCAAAGTACTGTATTTGACTACATGGATCTCAGTAAAGGTTACTCGCAGATCCCCTTGAACCAGGACGCTAGGGAGAAGTCAGCCTTCATTACCCTGAGTGGCATCTATGAATTTTAAGTGATGCCATTCGGGATGAAGAATGCCCCGGCTACCTTCCAACGCCTGGTCAATCGGTTACCGGGGGCATGAAAGGGTTTGCAAGGGCATACCTGGAAGACATTGTAGTGTTTAGCAATTCGTAGGACACACATTTAGTTAATGTAGCTGCGGTGCTACCCAGAATCAGGGAAACGGGGCTCACCTTGAAACCCACCAAGTGCTTAGTAGGGATGGCAGAAGTACTGTACCTAGGGCATAGGGTGGGTGGCGGGCACCTCAAACCAGAGCCAGACAAAGTGGAAGCAATTGTGCATTGGCAGGCTACTACAGAAAGTTTGTTCCTCAGTACAGCGCCGTAGCTAAGCCCCTGACTGACTTGACCCAAAAATGACTGTCTGTGCTAGTTGTCTGGTCTCCCCCCTGTGAAGTCGCATTCCAGGCACTGAAGACTGCACTGGCCAGTGCCCCTATCCTAGCTGCACCAGACTACACCAAATAGTTTTTGGTGCAGACTGATGCCTCGGACTATGGCATCGGCGCTGTACTCAGCCAAGTGGGGGAGGAGGGCAGTGAACATCCAGGTGTGTATCTGAGCAGAAAACTGCTGCCCAGAGAAGTTGCTTATGCCAGCATTAAGAAAGAGTGTTTGGAGATCGTGTGGGCTCTTAGAAAACTTCAGCCCTATCTCTACGGTCGCCCATTCACTGTGATCGTTAAGTTGGCTTCAAAGGGTGTCCGGGAAAAATACCAAGGTACTGCGCTGGAGTCTTGCCATCCATCATAAGAAAGGCAGTGAACATGGCAATGCGGATGGCCTTTCCCGCCAGGACAATCCTTGCAAACTAATAACCTCTAATAGCCCAAAGAGCTGCCAGGCCAGCCCAACCACCGGACGAGGTGGTCGGGGCAGAGCCTGCACTTTGAGGTGGGAGGTATGGTGGTGAAAGGGTTAACTAGGCCAATAATAAAGGTCTTAATCCCGGCTGGTTACCCCTAAAACTTGTTGGGGATGAATGGGTTAATTGTTGGTCACCACAAAGCCATGTTTCCACTATACATAATTTGTAATGTCCCTGTTTTGCAGCTCAGAAACTAGCTGCAGTCCTATGAATGTATGTAGAATGTGCAAACTGTATTCGCAACACAAGGGGGAGCTTCTAGCGCTGTGCCAAGCGTTAATTGAATAAGTGCGTCTGTGTTAAGTGGCTCCATTGAAGCTTTGTATCACTTACTAAACCACAAAACCCTCTAGGGAAGTCTTAACCACAAACTCAAGTGGATAAGTGGTTTGCGTACTAGTTGAAGTGGCGGAATGCAACAATGTATCCTGCAGTATTGTTAACCAATTATGGTCAAGTGGTGGAGTGCTTCTGCGGTTACCGATTCCGGCAAGTGATACATTGTATGCCATAGCTCAAACAGCAATCCACATCACAGAGACCATTCAATTAAGTAGCTAACTTTTGTTAGGAAGGATCTAGCACTCTAATTTTTGGAATACAGATACAGTAGTTGAGAATGTAACATTCACATACATGTTGTTTTTATATCACCCACACATACAGAAAGTACATATAAACATAAAATGTTTTTCAGCTATGTTTTAAAATGTAAACAGGAACCCTTCCTGTAAGACCGGCAATGAATCGATTAACATGTCAATATGTTAAGGATGCATGAGCTGAGGAATTTTTCATCTCCATACTTCAATGGGCACCCTGCTGCGTTGGTGCCTCAGTGTCTATAGAAGTCCGGAGTTGAAAAGCCTCAGAGACCCTAGGTGTTAGGGCAGCCGGATTATTGTGAAGTATGGGCTATCAACATTTGGTAGCCAAACCCCAGACTTACTGTCACCAGGTACGAGGTTGGGCCCGGTATGCTAAGCAGCCTAGGTGTCAAGTTAGCACCTTCTCGTAGCAAACCAGGAAGCAACTTTGCCCTTTTTGTGAGCTACTGACAAGTCTGGAATAGGTGGGAAAAGTTGTTCCCACAGGAGGATTGGCTGGATATGTTAGAGATAGGACCCTTAACCCTATAAAAATGCCTACAGCCCAGTCCTAGTTAGATTCATCTGAGATTTCACCAAGATCCGTCCAAGTACAGCGTCAGCGATTCCGGAGTATGAGGGGTTAACAACATCATAACCAAGGATCGGGCCTGTAACAGGGGACTTATCCCTGTTTACAAATGTGCCTCTAATCCAGCAGTGTGGTGGTTAACTGCTGGTAGGCAATTAACTAACACCACCTGCCTGATTAGATTGCTTAGAAAAGCCTGTCTTTTGAGACAGGAAGTGAGACTCCTTAGCTCACACCTGAGCTGAACTTTGGAGACAGAGCAGAGATTCCTTAGTCCACAATGTGGCTGAACCAAGGAAGGACAGATGTCTTGAGCGACAAGCTGACCACAAGACAAAGGGGACAAGATTCTAAAGTTGGAGCCTGACATTTTCTGTGCACACACGGGTGCAGTTCCAGGAGAGCAGAGAAACTTCCCCTACAGCAGCCCAGCTAACAGACAAGACTTTTTCGTATAAGACTATTATCTATGTCTGTGTATTGATAAATGTCTCCATGATTTGGGGCTGGTAAATAGCTTAGCTAACCAACCCAGTCAGAGAGGGCTGAGCTACATGTATAGATAGTTTCCAAAGCAGAGATAGGGGTTTTTGGTTGGCTCACTATTTTGCTCATGTTGATTTTTTTTGCTGTTTAAAGTGACAGGCACAATAAAGCCTTGTTATAATCTCACCTTACAACAGTCTCCATTATGTACCTCTGCACATGTCCTCCTACATATGGTGTCAGAAATTTGGGATGAGAGGTGGCCTTAGAAGTTTAAAGGGCCGGAGATTGCCTGTGGAATTTTTTTTGTGTGCTTTTGCCTGCATACAGTCTTGCAAACAAACCTGAGCAACAAAAACAAAGATTCACCTGCAGCAGAGGTCAGAATTAAAGGGATACACACCCAGGCAGGAAACTTACACTGCACTGAAACCTACAAAACCACAGACTCTTTTCCCCAATCCCAAGAGGAGAGAGAGAGAGACTGCTGAAGCAGGTAAACCTTATTTGCCTATCACAAAGTGTAATATGGTCATTGAAATAGGGGGTTTGCCTTCCAGCCATAGTCAGGGTTCAAGAAGTGAGTCAGTCTTAAAAGGGATAGGTGTTTGTTGTTTTCAAAAGTTTCGCTGAAGCAGTGAATACAGATGGTGACCCACGAGTGGTACTGTTTTGCAAATAAAGGTTGCCACACCGCATAGGGTTACCAGCTGTGAATGGAGTATATGCAGAAAAGTGTGAAAATTGATACAAGACTGTGCTGAAGCAAGGGAAATTTTAGCAAACAAATGCTGAGTGTAAAATTGCCCTACAGGGGAAAAAGGGATTGCTGAACTGTGTAAAAGGTATTCCAGAGCCAATTGCTGAGTGTTGAGTTACCCTGCCGGGAGTGAAAGAAATATTCCACTGCAAAGATGCAAAAAAAAAAAAGTCTGCTTATGTATCTTGGGAGAGTGAATGCCATAATACCCAAAGATGAGATTGAAAATTACTGAACTCAAGCAGAAAACCAAATTCTGTTGCTGAAGCGGAGGGATTGCACATAGCAAGTAAATGGTTTAAAGCAAATGCCTTTGCTGAAGCCAGAAAATGGGCAGCTAGCAAGCATTGTATTTAAAGAAATAGAACCTTGGGAATTTAAAATGGCCACCCAGCTGAAGTCAAATACAGACTCTGTAAAAATAGGGAAGAAAATTTGTTCCTGGTGTAAAGAACCCCACCACACGGAGCAGTGTCCCTTCAGGCCTTATTCAGATGACGAGAGTGAATGCATGCACAGAATGCTAATGTCGTAAAACTTACCAAACGGGAAGAAAAAGTCTACAGAGAGGCCTGTGAGAGCTACGACCTCTACAAGCAAAATATGCCCACCTGTAGGACTAGAACTGTTGGGGGTTCTAGCAAATACAGTGACAACAGCTGCAATAGCGCCTCCAGAGGTCAGGAAGAAAAATATACCTGATGGCCCCAAAATGGAGGACAAAATACAGTGTTCCTGTAATGAACCCTACCCCACGGAAAAGTGGCCCTTCCAGTCCGATGAGGAGGAAGACATCTCTTATGGGAACCCAAACCGAGTCACACCCACAAAACACCCCAAGAATGGTGGGGGTGCCTGAACTCGGTACGAACCGAAAAGACCGCTCCCTATGATGACGAATATGATCGGCGGGAGAAAGAGCGGGAGAAGTGGATCACCGAATATTTCCGTCAGCTATTACAGTTGCAAGAAAAGCCAGGTGGATCCAGAGACGCTGCTAAAATTTCGAATGAAGATGGACACCCCAGTATCCCTGAGGGGACGGTGTCATCCAAAACAAAAAGGCGAAAAAAGAAAAGCGGTTCTTCACTTACCATGGAAGGAACAGACACATCTGCAGATCTTGCGGAGGAAAAGGGGGTCCGAAATGCCCTGCAGCCTAGAGAAAATGGAGAAGTCGTCCCGCGGATGACCGAATATCCAGAGGGCCCAAGGCAGAATTCGTGTACCCCAAAGAAGTGTCTGTCCGGTGCTAATAGTGAAAAAACCTCAACCAACCATCCCAGGGAAGCGGAGCTGGAACCAGTGAGTGACGATCCCTTGACCAGCCCCGGGGATGCCCTGAAGGTTGCCAGGCGTGACTGTGATCGGCTACGGGAAAATAATGTGAAGCTACAGAAAGATGTGCTCACAATGTACTCTTTGGCCAGGACAGAATTGGACGATCTCAAGACTGAGCAAGATACTGCAAACTCTACTATTACCAAAGTGAAAAAATAAGTGCGCAACTACAATCAATACAATAGTGAAGTGATGATGTGAGGTAAATAAAAATGTGACCTTAAATTAATCAAATAGATAATATGGAGCGTCTGCAGCTGTGGCACCAGGGATGGCTCAGGTACCCCCTAATAAGACAGACAAAAAATACAAAAAACACAGCGCACAACGCTCATAGTGCATTAAAAATTATATTGATAACCAAACAAGTGAGGTAAGTATTAAGCGTACATTAAAACAATTTAAACAGGCATTTCAGGGTTATTGTTACCCAAGCACCAAACAGGACGCCAGTGGAGATGTCATCGGTTTAGGCACATAGCTCTCCCCGTCATGAACGCTCAGTCTCAGGATAAAGCCTGGAAGGTCTCCGGTAAGATAGCAAACGGTTCAGCCAACTCGTAGTGCAGATGAGTGATGTCCGCAGGTTCAGAAATCTCTGCGGCAGCGGGACACACGCTGTTCAACTCTCTGATCCGGTGCTTCCGGGTTCGTGACGTCACTAGGCGGCGACAGCGCGTCGAGATCTTTCTATACACCGAGCTGGTTCTCAAAGGAGTGGTGCAAAGTCCAGGGTTCACAAAATATTCTAGTCCAACGCGTTTCTATTCCATCCTTGATGAAGAGACCCCTGTGGTTTCGAAACACGTTGGAATAAAATATTTTGTGAACCCTGGACTTTGCGTGAGAAGGCTCAGAAACTGGAGCAAGAGCTGGAGAGACAGAGAGACTGTTCCATTCCCTTGAGTCAGTACACCAAGGAGAAAACAGACGCAGCGGCAACCTTAACGACAAAGATTACAGAGCTCCAGAATATGAAGGAGACACTGATACAGACTCAGAGAAAGCAAAGTGCGCAGATAAATTCCCTGAGAAGAGACTTGCAAGACGCACTCAAACAGGTTGAGACTCTGCAGACCAGTAACTTACAGATTCCTCCAATACGGAAAAAGGTATTGGCTCTGCCCAAGCACCAGTACCCCACAGTAACTAATGCCCGTGAGGACAAGGGTACAGTGAGAGTTGGGGACTCCACCCACCTTCAAAACAAGATTACAAAGTTTGAGCCACCTAAGAATGCACTAGCCAAACCTACAGCTGCCCAACAGGCAACAAACAGAGGTAGGAGTGCAGAATCAAAGCCAGAAGAATCCTTAGCTGAGGAAGCTGAAAAGATAGGACGTTCTCTGGAATGGGAGGTGGAGGTGCAACTCAGTCCCAAAGAAGCTGAACTGGCGACTCCGTTGTGTGGGGGAGGTGCAGAAAGACCGCTTCAGAAGCGGAAAACTCTAAGGGCTTGTCCTAACTGCTCTACAACTGTTGCCATACAGTTTGTCAACAAAAAGAGGAGTGCCCGACGCAACGGAAATCTCATGACCGCGCACTTGGTAAAAAGACTTTACTTGTAAAAAGTCCTCCTCGAGTGACTGAGGAGTGCTGATCTCAAGCACCTTCGGGAGGAGACAAAAATAAACTGGAGAAAGGGCTCCAATCCCAGCGGGACAGAGGTTTCTCTTCCTCCATCCACTCTCATTCAAGTCACAGAAAGACCTCGAATGAGAGTGGAAGGATGGGCTTTGGCCATGGTAAGCCCGAGCTTCCCACAAACCGGGGAGGTATGTAACATGGGACTTATCCCTGTTCACAAATGTGCCTCTAATCAAGCAGTGTGGTGGTTAACTGCTGGTAGGCAATTAACTAACACCACCTGCCTGATTAGATTGCTTAGATAAGCCTGTCTTTTGAGACAGGAAGTGAGACTCCTTAGCTCACACCTGAGCTGAACTTTGGAGACAGAGCAGAGATTCCTTAGTCCACAATGTGGCTGAACCAAGGAAGGACAGATGTCTTGAGTGACAAGCTGACCACAAGACAAAGGGGACAAGATTCTAAACTTAGAGCCTGACATTTTCTGTGCACACAAGGGTGCGGTTCCAGGAGAGCAGAGAAACTTCCCCTACAGCAGCCCATCTAACAGATAAGACTTTTTCGTATAAGACTATTATCTATGTCTGTGTATTGATAAATGTCTCCATGATTTGGGGCTGGAAAATAGCTTAGCTAACCAACCCAGTCAGAGAGGGCTGAGCTACATGTATAGATAGTCTCCAAAGCAGAGATAGGGGTTTTTGGTTGGCTCACTATTTCGCTTATGTTGATTTTTTTGCTGTTTAAAGCGACAGGCACAATAAAGCCTTGTTATAATTTCACCTTACAACAGTCTCCATTGTGTACCTCTGCACATGTCCTCCTACAGGGCCCCTCTTCCAGAGTTCGTTTTAGCTAAGGATTCCCGAACAAATCCTGTAAGGACCCAACGAAAATATTCCTTTCGGCGGAAATACAGAGGTGGCAACTTGTGCCCCTAGCCAAGGATTGTCGCACAGCTCAAATCGCGCACCCACTTACATGCGTGCAAGGGTGCACAGAGACTTTGTTTCCAAGTCATTCGTTCCGTGGACATTTTATTTTGTTTCCCCCTCCCAGTAAAGTGTTAATTAAGTGTAATTGTGAAGAATTGTGTTTATCTGAAAAGGAAATAGATTACAATTTATTTTGCCCTCCATGTTGTGCTCAATCCAGAATCCCGGTATTAATGTGATGATAAGACTTGGTCTCCCGTGACAGGAACGTTGGATTCTCCACCAGGGGGAGGATGTAGCCGTGTCCCCTCTAACCTCCGGTGCCAGGGAGGGGGACGGCTTCAATGTATGGGAACAGTGGAGCTCCGTGGCGTACCCGGCAAGCGAGGGCCACCATCTTGTAGTTCGCGCTTGCGCAATTGCAGCCGTGCGCATGTGCAGAGGGAGAGGAGAGAAGTTGCGGAAGCCATTTTAGGTTTGCGCATGTGCAGTGGAGTCTTTGCGCATGCGCAGTCCGCAGAGTTGCGGAGACCATCTTAGGAGAGGCTCCACAAGGAACTACATTTCCCAAGAGCCTGAGGGACATGCATGTAGGTAGAATGTTGACACAGTTTGGCAGTTACAGGCAGTTACTGAAGTTGCTGGAAGTTTGAAGAAGATGAGAAACGTTGAAGTAGTGTCCAGGGAGCAGTGCTCCCCTGGACTAGGACTACGTTTGTCCCTTAGGTCCCAGCTAGGTCCTTAGTCCCATTCTCGATTGTGACTGCTATAGGGAAGGCCCCAGACAGGGACACTACCCTTTAGCCTTATAGTGTCAGGTGTAGCACCAGTGAAAAGACGCCACACGGTGAGCTGCAGCCTGCGGTTTGGGATCAGAACACAGGCAACTATAGACATTGGGGGTGGGGGGGCTGGAGCTCCCTCAGAGGCAGATGCCTTTGCGGACCAGAGAGAAAGGATTTAGATGATGTCGTTGGATGAGACGGATCCTTTTTTCTCATTCAGCGGTACCTGGGTACAGTAGTGCCCAGGGAGGTAAAGTGCACCAACAGTCCACAGGGGTAATGCTACACTCTGCACGTGGGTGGGACTGACTCTCATTGGGGAGGACACCAGGGGTATTGGTGCCATGCACCCTAGGTACTTTGGGGGACACTCACCCTGTGTTGTAATTATTGTAATGTGTGTGTGTTATATTGTATGGTAACGTTATATCGTTATTCTATTGTTAGTAAACCAATTGTTATATACCGGTGTGTGTATCATTTCACTGTAAGTGGTCCTGATAAGGGTTATCCCGCTGTGCTGGGATCCCTCTCAGGTGGAGGCGCAGCAACAAGGAGAACGAGATATCCCCACAGTCTCCCAGCTACGGATGCTTAGCCCTTCTGTGAGTCACAGGTAATGGCAGCACACGTAGTTCCCTTAGACACAGGGGAAAGAGGTTACACATCTTTTTTAGAAAGGAAATTTATACAGGGATCTGCCATATAAGTAAACATGAGAAGCATGTTGATCCAGAGAGAAATCTGATTGCCATTATTGGAGTCTGGAAGGAGTTATTTTTCACAAGGAGTTTAATGTTTCAGTTGGGGTTTTTTTGTTTTCCTTCCTCTGGAGTAATATACTGTAAATAGAAATATAGGATAATTATCTGTTGTCTAAATTTAACATAGGTTGAACTCGATGGACATACTTCATCTACTATGTAACTATGTAACAATGTAACTATGTAACTTACAATTCTCTTACTTTTCAGAGCTTATTAAAACACCAGAAGTCCGAGCCATGGAGCACATTATAGTTTTTTGTTTGTAATTTTAGGCAAATTTATTCTCTAAATAAATAGTCCTGATACGTTTCATTAAGAACAATTTGTTTATTATTATTATTGTGTATTTGTGAAGCGCCAACATATTCCGGTATGGGTGTGGAACATAGATATGCTTTGCAAAGACATAAAAGTCAGTGAGAGGGCTGTATGCCAACACAACGTGTGATCCCATTCCAATGAAGACATTTTTATTATCACATTTTAAAAACTGGAGAACAGTACAAGTGTGGCCAGTCAGTTTCAGCTTGGAATTGATGCCTTCACCTGCGGTCTAGCTCTCTAACTGACTTTTTCAGTCCTGATCTGTCCTCATATTGTTTTGCGACAGCAGTTTCTATCCCTGCCATAGCCTCTGTCCCTGTTCCTGTGGATTCCCTGCTGCTGATCTCGACTAAGATTATTGCTGCCTGCTCAATACCCCTGCCTGTGATCCCGACTAAGCCTTGCCTGCCCCCTGCTGTGCCAGCCACTGAGGTCCAACCCGGATCTGAGGACCTGACAATCATACACCTTGCATCAGTATTCTTTGAAAAGAAATGAAGACATAGACCCAGGTGGGTATTTACATCAAATTTTTCTATTGGACTTTACACTTACTACATAGAATTATACCGGTTGTCATTGAATCACCTTTTTTTTATGCGAGAGACAGATGATTATCATATGCCCATTAGTCCTTCAAAATTATTTTTATGAATAGTACAATCCAACACCAGGCACACTCATAAATACAATAAATAACAGCAAACCTTGACTATTATGGCATGTACGTAGATTTGACTTTGAATAATTATACTGTTGTATTTTTTAGAAGTCTAATTTAACTAATAGTATTTTCCAACAGGACAGATGGTTTCCAGTTTGAAAGATTGCATTGCTTTATGATGTTTGTGCCAATGGAAAGCTCAGAGTGCTGCTCTTTATTTGCTGGGGAACATATGTATATAATTACATGCTCTTAAAACATGAATAACGAAAAATAATATCATTGTGCACCGAGTAAAAACCTAATTATGGAGTAATGTGGTTAATAAAACATCCAATCCACCAACATATTTAGTTATTAAAAGCATAATTTGATTGTTACTGTCAAAATAGGAAATAGCAGCTGCTCACATACACACATATATATGTCGTAAATTAATTTTCCTACAATATTTTGTGTTCTGTATTTAGCACATTGTTATTTTAAAATACAATTTTTTTTACAATGACCGTTATTTAAGAAAAAAAACAATGTACATATAGAAGCATAGTGTATATAGATATGAAAACAAGAAATAAAGCTTAAACGACGTAAATTAATAGAACATTCCTACTATAATCCTTTTGGAAAAAGCACGTGCCTTACCAACCAGCATGGTGCATGTAGTCAGGAGTTACCCTTGTAGCCAACTTAAATTATATTATTGCCAGATAACAAACCCTCACACTTCACGTGCTTCATCTGAGTTTGCTTCTGAGATGGTATCTGTTCTGGCGGACCTTTCTTTGCCTCACTTTCGGTTTTGAGTCCAAACGGTTTTGTCCATGGTGGAGTCACTGACAATGCGGAAACGTCGTATAATCGGGGTTCCTGGCTCATTCTACTATGTGCAACTATTATTACAGAATGATTAAGTTTTTGGTGGGAGATTTGATTTTCTCTCCTCCTTCCCTATTTCAATAGGAGCTGAAAGAGCTTACCTGAGTTTGTATTGTGAGAGTTACAGAGCCTTATGTGCAGTCGATTTTGCTTGATGGTATTTCACACTTTGGGGCCTATTCACTAAACTTCGATAAAATCTGTGCACTGCCGATCGACTTTGCATTATTTTATTACGCTACAGTATAAAACATGTTGGTAAAAACGGTATTCACTAAGAAAAAATCCAAGTTTTTTAAAGTTCAAAAAAAAATGCAGCATCAAACAACTTGTTTTTTTTTCAAAGTACTATCACGTTATAATCCTAGAGACCGGCCACTGATTGAAACTGCAGCCTGCAAGAGCTGCATGGAGACGCTGCGACTCCATGCACGGCTCTTACAGGCGATCGTACAGTTTCAATATTAATTTTAAAACTAGTGTGCGTGAGCAGGGGGTCTCTTGTGCTGAACCACATTGATTTTAGTCTCGTTATGTTGAAATCCTCCGCATCACATGACCGGAGATTTAAATCCTGCAGGGGGATACCGGAAGTAGGGTATCAGTCTGAGGCTGAAATCAATGCGGTTCAGCTCAGGAGATCCCCTGCTCACGTAAACTAGTATTTTATTTTTTTTAAGTCGGTACGGCTATGAAGCTGCTTTAATTGTATTTTTACTAATAGAATACATGAGCAGGGGGTCTCCAGAGCTGAACCGCATTGATTTCAGCCTCGCGGACCCCCTGGTTCCTGAGATATATGCCCCAGTATGGGGTGCCGGCTTCTCCTGCGTGTTTAAATCTCCTGTGTCACGGCTAGCCTCGAGGCAATGAAGGGATTAAGACACCCACCACAACCAAGCTTGTTTAATGGGGGCAGAGGGGGTGTGAAGGGGGTACTTGGCCCAGGGTGGGTGGTTAGGCCTACCGGGAAGGGTGCAGTAGGAGTTAACCCCTTCATTACCACAGCGGTAGTAACTGCTATGGAAATGAAGGGGTTAACCCCCGCCACCCCCCGCATACCATCAGGTAGAGGTAACCACCCACCCTGGGCCAAGTACCCCCTTCACTCAATCCCTCTAGCCTCCAAAAACATTAAAATACCTACTACCTACCAATACACAACCCACCCACTGTACCCCCAACAACTCCATTAACACATACAGTACAGTAATGGGCAAAATTACTATTTTCCAGATATGGATAATAGTGCACTTGCTCATTAAAAATAAAACATTACCCAGCCAGCATAAAGAAAATAAAACTTGCAATTACCCCTGCCATGATGAAAATTTTCTTTATCCTCATCATTGTCCTTGTCCTCCGTTGTCAGCAAAATAACAATAAAAAACACACACAATTGCCACTAACCCTTTCATCACCTTAGCGGTTAGTAACCGCTATAGTAATTAAGAGGTAAACCCACCCTACCCCACTTCCAACTTAGAAGGCCTAACCAACCTCCCCGGGGCAACTACCCCCACCCTCCACCCATGGGCGTCCGCAGAAATTTTTTCAGGGGGGGGGGCATAATTTATAACCACAGCGCAATGGCGGTCCCGGCTGCGGCACAGATTGGTCCCGACTTGGGAGTGAGACGGCTTTCATTGGTAGGTAGTGTTACCAATGAGAGCCGCATCACTCCCGAGTGCTACCAATGACAGTGCGCTGCGCTTCCTCCTGCATAGCAGCATAGGCTAGCCTACCACTAGCTGCCTGCCGCGGTGCCAGGGGCACCCACCCACCTCCGTCCCGGTACACCCACCTCCGTCCCGGTCCACCCAGAGTCTGTTTTTGGCATTTATAGCGCCGTAAACGTACTGTACGGCGCCATCAATGCCAAAAACAGCCCAGGACTGCGAGTGATCCAGGCAGAGCCGCCAACAGATATCATGGGGCCCAGGACAAATGAAAGGAGCAGGCCCCCCCCCCGAACCCATAGCGCACCTACCACGGAAAAATATCTTTTAGAGCGCAACTTTTACTTAACTGTTTTCTTATTGTACTACAGAATAAAACATTACAATGCAACCTGTTTATTTTTATATTTTCAACAAAAGACATGTGTCTGCCTGCCTGGGTGGGTGAGTGGGTGAATGACAGTAGAATGACAGTGGGTGAGTGGGTGAATGACAGTGGGTGGGTGAATGACAGTGGGTGGGTGAATGACAGTGGGTGGGTGGGTGAATGACAGTGGGTGGGTGGGTGAATGACGGTTGGGATAATGACGGTGGGTGGGATAATGACGGTGGTGGATGAATGATGGTGGGTGGGTGAATGACGGTGGGTGGGTGGGATAATGACGGTGGGTGGATGAATGATGGTGGGTGGGTGGATGAATGATGGTGGGTGGGTGGGTGAATGACAGTGAGTGAGTGGGTGGATGGGTGAATGACAGTGGGTGAATGACAGTGGGTGGGTGGGTGAATGTTGAATGTGGGTGGGTGAATGACGATGGGAGAGAGTGACTGGGTGACAGTGACTGGGTGGGTGACAGTGACAGGGTGGGTGGGAGACAGTGACTAGTGGGGGGAGACAGTGGGTGGGTGGGAGACAGTGACTGGGTGGGACAGTGACTTGACAGTGACTTGCTGGGTGACAGTTACTTGGTGAGTGACAGTCAGTGAGTTGGTGGGTGACAGTGACAGTGTTTGACGTTGACAGTGGGTAATGGTGACAGTGGGTAACGGTGACAGTGGATGACAGTGACAGTGGGTTATGGTGACAGTGGGTGACAGTGACAGTGGGTGACAGTGACTGGGTGGGGTGACTTACCTTGACCGGGTGGGTGCAGCTTGTCGCCGGACGCTTCCCCCTCCTGCCCCCGATATCCCCTTCTGCCCCCGATATCCCAGCGGCAGCTGCCAGGGACGGGAGGTGGGTTTGGGGAGGGGGCGCGAGAGGAGGGCTCGGGGGGGGCACGGGAGGTGGGCTCAGGGGGGGGGCAAGGCCACGGGAGGTGGGCCGGGGGGCACGTGGGAGGTGGGTGCACGGGAAGCTGTCCAAGGGGGGGAAGCGGGCCGCAGCGGAGCTGGTACTTCCCCCTCCATCCCACGTTGGGAGCGGGAGGGGGAGCGGGCCGCAGCGTAGCTGGTACTTCCCCCTCCATCCCACGTTGGGAGCGGGAGGGGGAGCGGGCCGCAGAGGAACTTGGCTTGTACTTCCCCCTCCGTCCCACTTTGGGAGCGGGGGGAAGCGGGCCCTGCTTGCCCTGGGCATGCGCATGGGACCGCGGGGAATCGGCGCCATTTTTTTAAACTTTTTTTTTAAAAATGTATTTAATTAACTGTTGCTTGGCCACGCAGGGGGCCCGGCCTGACCCACGGGGCCCGGGAAGCAGTACCCTTTGTCCCCCCTGTTCCCCCCCTGTTTGCAGCCCTGGATCCAGGGGGGGGCAAGCGCCCCCACTTGCCCCCCCCTGCGGACACCCATGCCTCCACCCCTGCTACCCATCGATTGGCACATTGTTAAAAGCATGCACATATAATATGGGCATGCTTTGCCACTATAGCAATAAATGGTCAAGCTAAAATAAAAACACAAAATAAAACACATTACGTTAAACAAAAATATTAGAAATGCCTAGAAACCATACATATACATATATGGGCATGATTTGCCACTATGACAGTCAATGGGTAAACTAAAAAATAAACAACCAACACAAATAAAAAATGTAATCAAACCAATCACAACAATTAAATAAACCAAACACCATAAATAAATAACCAAACAACAAAAAACAATCAGAATTAAAATAACCAAACACCAAAAAACAACCAGAATTGAAATAACCAAACATCAAAAAACAACCAGAATTAAATTAAACAATCAATAGAAATACATACCAATGAAATAAAAACATTTGCCAAACAATGCATTGCTTGTCACTGTACTTATCTAGAGCCCAAAAGGGGCATAGATAAAGACATTGGCTGTCAATGGGCAAGCAAAAAAAATAATTAAATAATACAATCAAAATACCTGACATTTTTTTTAACATACATTCAATGTTTTTCTTACCTTTTAGATGTTTTCACTCTACAATTCCCGATGTATCTGGAAGCTCTCAATCCACGACACAATGATCCTCAACTTCAGGTGAGTTCTGTTCTTCTTTCTTCTATTCTTCTCTTCTTTCTTTGTAATCCCTTCCATTGGAGGATGTGGTCCCATCATCTTCTTGAGGTCAAATGAGATGCGACAGGCCTTATATAAGGCATGTGATGTAACATTTGACTGTCAAATAATGCACCTCCCACCCGTTTGGATGGTGAACCACGTGGCAGAACCTCTTTTTTTTTTTAAAGGATGTGACGTCATTTAAAGGGAGGGAAGCCAGCCAATCAGGAAGGCTGTGCTTCTCTCCCTTTAAGGTGCCCTCAATAAAACAAGATGGCTGCCATCACATGTTACCCCAACCAATCGGATTGGGAGATATACCATGTAAGGCATTGTATATCCCCAATCTGATTTGATGAAGTAAACCAGGTGACAGATTCCATTTTTTCAAAAGATGTGTCGTCATCGAAAGGGAGTGACATAACACCCTTTTAATTTTGTGGGTTTTTTGATTTTGCTTGTTTTAATTCTGTTTTTTTTTGGTGTTTGATGTTTTATTATTGTTTCTTTTTGGTGTTTCTTTTATTTAATTGATGTGTTTAATTAGGTGATTGGTTTGATTTAAATTTATATTTTTGGTGGTTCTTTATTTTTTAGGTTGCCCATTTATTGCTATAGTGACAAAGCATGCTTTAACACTGTGCCAATCAATGGGAACAGAGTTGGAGGGTGGGGGTAGTTGCCCTGAGGGAGGGTGGTTAGGCCTCCCGGGTAGGTAGCGGGGGAGGGGGTTAACTTCTTAATTACTATAGCGGTTACTAACTGCTAAGGTGATTATAGGGTTAGTGGCCATTAGATTGTATTTTTTTTTGTAATGTTGCTGCCAACGGAGGACAAGGATGGTGATGAGGATGAGGGGTCCCCGCCAGCCTCGGTCTCAAGCTTGTGCAGATAAAAAAAGAAAAGGCTTTTATGCATCTTTCAATATCTTTAGCGCAAACCTTTAGCTGGCTACAAAATATTGCAACATTTTAAAGTTCGATATGCTTATCACTGTTTAGTGAATAGCTATTACGGGGGAAAATGCAATTTTGGGCATTTTTGGCTTGACGGGCAACTTTATTTTTCAGAGTGTTAAAGGTCATTAAAAAGCCACTGTAGCACGATACTGCACTGTTATCACTGTTTAGTGAATAGCAAAGCAGTCAGTATTGCTCTATAAGGGCATTTATCGTTCATTAAACCACATAATAATAATAATAATAATAGCATGTTCTTGTATAGCACTGCTAGTTTTATGTAACGCTTTACAGATACATTTACATAAAATTTATAGAGGCACAGGTCCCTGCCCTGTGGAGCTTACAATCTATGTTTTTTTGGTGCTGAGGCACAGGGAGATAAAGTTTTTTGCCCAAGGTTACAAGGAGCCGACTCTGGGAATTGAAACAGGTCCCTGCTTCACACTCAGTTCCAGTTAATATCTCTACTCACTGAGCTGCTCACCGCTACCCACCCAGTAAGCCTAAACACCCACCATGGGCCAAATATCACCTTCATAGTTTCCCCGGGATAGGTATTCAGGGATCAACCCCTCCTGTACCTTAGCAGTTACAACCACTAAGGCAATGACGGGGTTAACCTTTCCCGCAAGCTCGCCGCTCATCGCCGCGCATGCACAGTCTACTTTTGTTCATGCACGAACGTCGTTCGTACATTCATGGTCGACTTTCGTTCGCGCGTGCATATTCCACGTTCCTGGATATTTGTAGTTTATTCAAAATTCCTCCCAGACAGGGACCTTCAATCAAAAAGCCGGACATGTGGAGAATACAGACATATGGTAACCCTAATTTACAACCTGTAAGCACATTCACATTTTTCAGCCAGGTCTGCAACCTTTCCCCATTATCTCTTAGCATATAATGCTTCCACTGAAGCCAGGGATTCTGGGAAATAACATGCTATTGAGCACGCAACGTCACCTGTTGCTTCATGTCCATTTTGACATGGACACCTATAATCCTATACCTGCCATGTTACATAGCTTTTGAGCACAGCCTGGGTTAGAGAAGTGCATACTGTACCTTCTTACAGACAGATATTTTTACATATACTGGCTTTGCAATGTGAAGTTGGAATAGATTTCAACCACACATTATATAAGTTCTATATCTTGAAGCCAGGCTAAGTTATTTGATACTATATTCAAACATTATTAAATGTCTGAAGGATGATTAACACTTTTATTGTGGAATTATAAGGGTTTATTTATGTGTAGTACAGCCATTATTGATCCTTTAGCAGCCAGCTATTGCCAATTTAGTGATCTATTATAGATTTGAGATGTTAGTGAATAAACCCAGGACCGGCTACGATTTTTACAGGGCTCCATGCAGGCGCTTCTGTGGGGCCTCTTACCTTGTTTGGTGCAGCATCTCGTCCCAAGATGATTCAGTATCTGACATCGCTATCACATGATGTCGCGGCACCATGTGGCATCACGTTGTCATGGCAATGTGACGTTGCGGCATCATGACAACAAGACGCTGCTGGAGGAGATGCCGCCGGACTAGGTAAGAGACAGTTCCAGAGGACCTGCATGCTCCCCTAGCAATCAGTTTCATTGTTGTTGGTAAGAGCGCCGGGACTCTGTAACTACGGGGCTCTGTGCAGTGACACCGATGGCACTGCCATCAAGCCGGCCCTGAGTCATAGATTATGATCACTTTCCATTATGTCTATCAAGGTTATCCCACTAGAATAATGTTTCATACTGTTTAAGTTTGGAAATGTCAAATGTACTGTGAGATGTACTGTACACTCTGGTAGGGACATGCAGTACTCACAAATAAAAGTAAGGCATCATGCCATGGCTTGTTGCATTATACAAGTGTCACTGAAAAAGAACAGGAATACAGTGAAGTGTACTGCTTTACAGTAAGCATGGTAACATGACAAATTAGGCAAACAACATGATTATTGTTCTTTTTTCATTTTTTAATTGCAATTATTACAAAATGACTCCAAATCCCTTGCATACATATGACCAACGCAGGATGTGTGGCATTAACACTTTATGGGTCCTCGAGAGATTACATTGTAAATGTATTTATTCTCATTCATCTGTTAAACATGTTTTACAATGTAACCAACATTGCTTTATATGTACCCCCCAAAACCTTGTGTCTCTAGAGTAGACTAAAAGAATTGTGGTGAGATTTTGTTTACCTCGAAGAGAAACACAGTGCCATTAGAATAACATATTTATAATATGATACATAAAGAAAAGTTGTTAAAGGGTTTAAGGGCTAAGAAATGTCTTGAAATGATGTTAATACTATAATCTTGTCATTTTCGAAAATACCTAGTTCTGGGTATGGAAGAAATGTTGTAAAGATACCCTTGTGGAACACTGTTGTATCCTAATATGTCAACCCCTGTGAAAACCAATAAAAAATTTGAAACAAAAAAAGAACAACATATTTATCACTTTAACATTAAAATGAATATGCATTGAAATGACAAAATACATATTTATTGCAGATTTTTTATATAAAATGTCTGTGTATCGATGTATTAAACATTAAGGGTCAAGTATGTCATAGTACAAAAATATACAGTGAACTAAGGTAATATTTTTAAAGCTGAGTGCTACAAGAACAGGTTAGTAATCAGTAAGTACTGTAAGAGTCTTTACAGAGTGTACCTCTGCAGCCTACTTTATAGATTGTTGAAGAGGATAATACAGGGTGGGTTGCAGAATAAGTATGTTTTTATAGAGATGCTCAATCAAAAATCATTGAATATCTTTCAGCTGTACAAGAGGTATACATTTTTTAAATGAGTGATTATTTAAAATATTACAAAAAAATGTATATTAAGTGATTAGACATACACTACCAACACACTTAATCCGAGCAGGGCTAGTTCCGCAAGCCGCGGGATGCCCCGGCTTGCTAGCCCCACTCCCTTGGCGTGCCGCGCGTCACCGATGCGTGGTCACACGTCATCGGGTGCCAGCGCCCCCTGCACGCGCGTCCAGGGCTCCCCGAGGGAGCCCTGGTGTCCTGCGATGTGGGGGACGGCGGCAGGGGGTTCCGGGGGACCCGGCGGACCCGGCAGCGGGAGGGAGAGCGCCCCGATCGGAGGGCACTCTTCCGCTGCTTCGGCGCGCGCCCGGCACCCTCCGGCGCGCGCCAGGTTACTGCTGCGGCCGAGAACGGGCAAATGCTCGAATAAACTCGGCCGCAGCAGTAAGTAAAAGAGAGTTTTTCCAATGGGTGGATTCAAGTTGACAATGAATTTAAGAAGGATGTATAACCAATTGGAAGAACAATGAAAAGTAATTGAATTTTAAATGAGCTGAAAATGAGTGTGAATACACCATAAATCAATTTGCCACAAAGAACTGGAAGTATCTACTGTAAATGTATTAACTTCCTCTTGGTTATAGTATATTGAAGTTTCATATAGATGTAGCCAGGTCTCCCCTGCACAGCAGCACCCCCCTCACCTCATGTCCGATCGCGGGTGCCGCCGAGTCCAATGGCGGCCCCGCCCGGCGATCGCAGAGGTGAGGGCGGTCAGGTCCCGGATCGGTGGTTGCCGGGGACGCGTGCGGCCAGTTGCCAAGGCCGCACGTGCATCATGGGACTCCCAGTGATCCCGGAGCCGGGCGGTGAGGGCACCGCCATTGCCCCTTAGCTCACGCATGCGCAGTGGTCGCGCATGCGCAGGTAGATCCCCAGAGTTAGGTAAGCATAGAGTGAGTGTAGGGCCAGAACAGGGAGTAGCGCGCTGCCCCCTAGTGCAGGCCGGTTTCCGGGGACGCGATCGGGCCATCGCTAAGGCCGCGATCGCGTTGCCGCAGTCCCGGCGGCTCACAGAGCAGGGCGCCGAAAGTGAGAGGTGTGTTGCACATGCGCAAGGGCTAGGAGTGCCGGGAGGACTCCAGGGAGCTCGCGCATGCGCAGAAGAGAGTAGGAAAAGCCCGCGAAGCCCTAGCCTATTAGGGGAGGCACTAAGCAGGGACTACAGATCCCAGGAGCCTCTGCGCGCGCCACGTGATACCAGGGAGCCAATAGGGCTTAGGAGCTTCCTAAAAGCAAGTGGATACAATTCGCGCGCTGAGCCCACGCTAGTCAGTCAGAGCCAGGAGCAGCCCAGGGAAGGAGGTAGGGTACAGGAGTCAGGGACTCCCTGTACTAGGCCAGCACCCCCAGGGCCCGAGATAGCTCTGAGTACCCCATTAGAGTGAGTGTTGCCAGGGACAGCCCTAGGTTAGGGACCCTGTCACTCAGGTTTGTCAGTTGGAGCGGGGGAGCTGTGAGGTGTTTCAATAACGGCCACTGCATCTGTATTATATCTGTAGAGCTAATTCCCATTATTTCTCATACTATTTTGTCATATTTATTACTTCTAGGAAGCACTACGGTATGTAGATGGATGGTGCAATATAAAAGATATACATACGTACATACACATACATACATACATACATACATAATCTTGAGTGCTACTTGATTCAGTCTGTTTGAATCAGAAGGAGTGAGACCAGTTTATTTGTCATTTACATATCTTTCTGGTTCAGATTAATGTTACAAATATATTATCACATATTCATAGCATTAACAAATCTCACAGAAGAAAAGTTTTGGTTCAGTTGGAGTCAACATTCTCCGCAGGGCCATAAACCAGACCAGTTTTGAGACAACCAACTCAAACACAATTTATATGTAAATTAGACGCAATTACCTTTTTCTAAATGTATTGGTTATGCCAGGAGCAGCCCAGGGAAGGAGGTAGGGTACAGGAGTCAGGGACTCCCTGTACTAGGCCAGCACCCCCAGGGCCCGAGATAGCTCTGAGTACCCCATTAGAGTGAGTGTTGCCAGGGACAGCCCTAGGTTAGGGACCCTGTCACTCAGGTTTGTCAGTTGGAGCGGGGGAGCTGTGAGGGAAGGAAGGGTGCGGGGAGCGAGTGCAGCTCCTACACCCACATAGGTACCCACACCGCAGGTAGGCCCCAACTCCCCACTAGGTTAGTGGGTAAGTGCTGAGGGAGGCCCAAGATAGGGACGCTGCCCTTAGTGTTAGTGTGCTGTCTTGTCAGGGTCACGGCTGTCAGTGCCGTGAGGTCTGACAGGCAGGCACAGTGTTGTGTAGCACGTTGGCTGCACACATCCAGTGGGTCACAGCTTGTTGCTGCAGGCGCTGGGATCAGTTAAGTGATAGTCAGGACTGGGACGAGTTAGGGGAGTGGGGCAGGTTATTAACCCCTGTAGGCCCCTAGGAGTTTCCCCCTAAGCCATCAAGGTTGCTGTGCTATAGGGACAGCCTATAGTACAGTATTGTCCATGTAGTTAGTGAAGTCAGTTAGGGATTCAGCGGGCGCTGCCTCCGTGCATTTAGGTGGGCGCAGTTCATCGTTGCGGCTGCAGCAGTCCTCCGGGTGGGATCGTCCTGGAGGTAGTTCCGTTGTTCTTCGGTCGCCGGATCCTTTGCGAAGCCAGTTGGAGATCCGAGCACGGGAGTGCTCGGGCAGGTACTATTTAATACACAAGTGCACCAACGGCCCTTAGTTTAATAGTGACTGCGCAGTCACCCACGTTCTCTCCAAGAGTGCGGGACATTGGGTGGGGATTCTCGGGACACTGGGTGGGATCACCTGGTGTTGGGGAAGCGTCTTGCGCGACGCAGTAAGTGTCTCCTCTAGAGAGGGACACAGGTTATTATGATATTGCTGTGATATGTTGTCTTGCCTGTTAGTAAAGTCACTAGTTATTATACATCACTGTGTATTGGTTATTTGTTTGTGTCCTGCGAGGAACCACTCCCCCTATGGTGGGAGCCATCGCAGGTGGAGGCACTGCACCGAGTAAGTGGTTACCCATAGTGTTATAATTGCCCCAGGTTCCCCGTGGCGGAATCTCAGCCCTCCTGTGAGCCAACAGGTAATGCACCACACCCGAATAACACTGTATATTCTCCGAACCCACACTGTAATCTGAGATTGGGTGGGGGAAAACCTGTTACATATTTATTCAAATTCTTCTTTATTGAAATGATTCCCTATGTTTGAAGGGTGATTTGCCTTCTACTGAATTCAGAGATATAATTACACTTTCCCTAGTTTACTATTTACCTCTGGCAACAGCAGTCATTCATGCAGTAGGTCCTAAACACAGCAAACTAGAGCTAGATAAAGACAGATTACAACTGTTCTCATGTTCTAAATTACTTATGTTGCATATCTGATTCATTTTAGATTTAATTTAGTGGCATGCCACTTATGTCACAGAAGTTTTACAAGCATTACATTTTCTTTATGGAAATTAATTTGTGCTATAAGATAGTTAGTAGACATCAAGTACAATTGCCTGATTTATCATTCAGTAATTATTTATATATTTTTTAACCAATTAAAAAACGTGGCTTCTACAGTTACAGTAGATTTTAATCTCTTCTGGGCAGGGACTCCTTTCCCTAATGTTTACTACAGATGCAGCGGCCGTTATTCGAACAAATCACGGCTTCGTTTTTGTGTGCGCAGCTGTAGTCCATGCGGCATTAACGCCGCCAATCGCCCCAGGCACACGTGTTTATCACGGTTGCTTTGCTTGAAATTCATGGATTGTGCGCAATTAAATGCAATTAAATGAATGATTTGTAATGTGTACAGTACTGTGCTACTGTGTCAATTTCAGGTGTTTAAAAGCCAGAACACTAAAATGCCATTTTTGCACTCGCGTCTAAACGCGGTACGGTTGGAAGAATTTTTGTGCCATGACATTGGTATTCCGAGGTATACAACGCGTGAGGTGTTTCAATAACGGCCGCTGCATCTGTATTATATCTGTAGAGCTAATTCCCATTATTTCTCATACTATTTTGTCATATTTATTACTTCTAGGAAGCACTACGGTATGTAGATGGATGGTGCAATATAAAAGATATACATACGTACATACACATACATACATACATAATCTTGAGTGCTACTTGATTCAGTCTGTTTGAATCAGAAGGAATGAGACCAGTTTATTTGTCATTTACATATCTTTCTGGTTCAGATTAATGTTACAAATATATTATCACATATTCATAGCATTAACAAATCTCACAGAAGGAAGGTTTTGGTTCAGTTGGAGTCAACATTCTCCGCAGGGCCATAAACCAGACCAGTTTTGAGACAACCAACTCAAACACTATTTATATGTAAATTAGACGCAATTACCTTTTTCTAAATGTATTGGTTATGCCTAAAACCTGGTGTAGCTCGTGGTTTCAATGGAAAAGTATGAGAACCCTGCTTTTCGGTTATTGAAGCAGACTGGGCCAATCATGTTTGTGATTTCTTTTATGTTGAAATCTGGCACATGCATCCACTTTTTAATGTTGAGAAAAGAGGAATGGTACAAGCAGTACTAGCAGATGTATACTAACAACCTTAAACACTTTGGCAGCTTAGACTCATGTTAATTAAGTTTAATGTGTTAAAGTTACAATTTGTACCCTTAACATTCAGAACTTCAAACTTCACTCATTTGAATCTGACTTGAAAAGCTTAATACTTCTGAGTTTGAGCTCCAATAATTTATTGTAAGCTCTATAGATTTGTGCTTTGGCATATCTTTATATATTACTGTGTACTAGCATAGTGCAAATAATTAACCGTACTATCAATCATTAGAACTTAACACATTTAAGTCAATTGGATGATCATGCTACAGAAAGTGCAGCTGTGTCTATTATAACGCTGTTGCATTTCTAGTTTCTAAACAAATGGTCATCATTATCCTGTTTGGTTGTCAGATTCAGTGGGAAGTAATGCAGTACAATCAATGTTTGACCCTGTAGTAGTTGTAAATAAACCGCTATATTATGTTTTGATTACTGGATGATCATGACAATCAGTTTCTTTAGAATAAATATTTTCACAAAAAATAGTCTTGTGGAGAACAGATTATGACCCCAAATTTATCACAAAAATAATTACAGAATTTGAATGGAATTCATAGCACTGCTTCTGCTTACAAATATTTTAGTAGAATTTGTAGTGACAACTGCGCTCAAATGCTTGATCACAATAATAATGGAAAATGGACTCAGGCTAATAGGACATAACCATCTCTGTGGGGCCAAATGATCCCTGAGGTAGGGGCAAGCAATAAAACCCCAATGGCACCTCTAATTGGGATGGTCCCCCTCCAAAAGATTTGAAAAGTACTCACATACTGTGCTGATCCAAATTCCTGCAAGACGTGCAGCCGAGTAGATGCGGACAACTATAGAAGAAAGGGGAGAACTGGCGCAGAATCCAATGAAGTGGGTCCCAGGATAGACAAAAATAATTATTTATTTATGAACTTCTTAATCCTCCTTAATTTCTCTCAATATCTTCTGTCCTTTCTCTTAGGAGGATTAAGAATTAATTAATTAAGAATTAAGATTAAGAAGTTCATTACATTGCTTTTATTTTTATTTTTTTATTATTTTTTTCTATGAGAAGTATTTTAATTATGATATAATAAATGTGTTTTTTGTTTTCTATTTTTATTTTTATTTTCATTCAAGGGAGATAATATGCTTGTGATGTTTAGAAGATTTTCTTGTTTGAACAACTTTATGGTCATATGTTATTGACATTTATCATGTTATAAGTGTAGCTGAACATTAATCCCTTATGTGCCCTCCCCTCTCATGGTGGTTTGCTGTCGTGGATGGGTCATGTTGGTCTCCTGTGTTATCCGTCTCTCTATCAGTGGAGAGAGACGTGTCGGGGATCGATTGCCTCTGTCTGCTCCTCTCATGTTATGGGAGGGGTTGTCCGGAGATGGCGTGCTCTCGTTGCGTCACAGACCGCGCAATATCATGATGCGGTTCTGTAGCTCCACAGGGGGGCGGAGCGGGGAGAGTCTCTGCCCACCTACATTGCAAGCTCTGTTACATGGGATGGGGGGAGCATTATGGGGATGATGACGCTCCTTTGAAGCGCTGGTTATTGCAGATTTTTGGCGCTAAAATGAGAAACACAGGTAGGGTATATAAAGAACTGTTTGTGAGCTATTTGTCATACTCCTTGATAAAGTGTACAGTGGCGACCAACTTTATTCGAAGTTGGCTAGCTCCGTGAATTTCGGAATATCCCGGTGATGTGCGGTTTAGTGTCGTTTTCTCCCGGGGTATATTGCGTTATATATCGCGCCCGTGATTTAAGCATTTTATTCCCACTGGCTGCAATACTGCAATGCCGTGTAAAAACGCATGGGGGCGTTTGCGAGCTATGTCTTTGAAGCCGAGAAATTCATGAATTGTAATGCAGTATATACTGTATATATACAGTATATACTGTATAACAACAACCCCTATAACCCCTAACATACACATACAGTACTGTATATGCACATCAATGATACTATAGGCCGTCCCCTGGCGAGATGTGTTTGCAGCAGAGAGAGAACCGCTGTTCTCTCTGCGCAAACATCGGCACATTAAAAATTATTTAAAATACATTTTTATTCACAGTGTACATGTGCAGGGGGTCTCCGGAGCTGAACCGCGTTGGTTTCAGGTCCGGGGACCCCCTGCTCCTCGAGATACAGCCCCCTTTATGAGGTGCCGGTATCCCTCTGCATTTAAAGGTCCCGATCACGTGACCGCGGCCTGTAAACCAAGCAGAGGGATACCGGCACCCCCTAAAGGGGCCTGTATCTCGGGGAGCAGGGGGTACCCGGACCTAAAACAAAAACGTTTCTGCTCCGGAGACCCTCTGCACAGCTACAGTATGAACAAAACACATATAAAAATAAACACTTGTTCCTTACCTTAGCGGCTATGTGCTATGGTAACGGAGCAGCATTTCTGTATTTTAATAATATTGTACAGTGAGCAGGGGGTTCCCTGAGCCACAAATCAAAGCTCAGGGGACCCCCTGCTCTTGCACAATATTATTAAAAATACAGAAATGCTGCTTCATTACCATAGCTGATAGCCGCTAAGGCAATGAAGGGGTTAATCCACCGTGCCCACTTTATTGTGGGTAGCGGGGGTGGGTGAAGGGGGTATTTGGCCCTTGGTGTGAGTTTAGGACTTGCGGGGGGGTTGCGGGTGCACTTAACCCCTTCACGGCCGTAGCAGTTAATACCGCTACGGTCATGAAGGGGTTAACCCCTCCCGCTACCCCCCGCAAGCCCTAAACAACCATCATTGGGGCTAATACCCCCTTCACCCACCCCCCGCTACCCACAATAAAAAAAAATCACACACAGCAGCCACCCAAATAATAAATAAATCTAAATAAATAAATGAATATAAATAAATACATTTAAAATACATTTTTATTCATAGTGTACATGTGCAGGGGGTCTCTGGAGCTGAACCGCATTGGTTTCAGGTCCGGAGACCCCCTGCTCCCCGAGATACAGCCCCCTTTATGAGGTGCCGGTATCCCTCTGCATTTAAAGGTCCCGATCACGTGACCGCGGCCTGTAAACCAAGCAGAGGGATACCGGCACCCCCTAAAGGGGCCTGTATATCGGGGAGCAGGGGGTCCCCGGACCTAAAACAAAAACGTTTCTGCTCCGGAGACCCTCTGCACATCTACAGTATGAATAAAACACACACATCAATAAATTATACAAAAAATGCAATGACCCGGTGCTTCAGGCTACAACAATACCCCAGTCCAATGATTAGTCCATATAGATATGGAAAGTTCTTTTCAATATTCCAGCTGATGGAGCGATGGTGATCCAATTGCTGGCTGCTGTTTCCGAACTCCTGCTAGTATGTAATGGACAAAAAGGAAAAGACCATTGCGCAGCCACTAGAATCCATGAATAACTCCACAACAGATTAAAGTAATGAACTTACAGACTTGCTGTGTTGTTGTTCCTTTGAGACAATCTGTGCTTTTAGCCTCTTCTCTTCCAGATATCACGAATCTTACGTGTTGTATGTCTATCCTCCAGGTTTTCTGTCTGTTCACAGCATTACCACTTGGTCATAGTTCCCATGTGTTCCCAGAAAGGAAATAACATGAAAGATGATGGTGCAGATTGATAAAAATTTATTACAATAAAAATAAAAAACAGCCAAGGGCTTACTCACATAAACCAGGCTGTATAAAAACAGCTGACAACGTGCCGTCCGCAGCTTGATACAATCAGGTAGGCAGGCTTCTGAGAGGATGGCGCTATTGTTGTTTGCAAACCCTGAAGTGGCGTCTAACTCTCAGTAGTGACTCTGCGAGATTCTCCCCCTCTATTTGCTATAGCTTCCTCTATCTCAGCTTGAGGTGGCCAGCACTGCAGAATGTGCTCTGCTCACCTCTCTGGGTAACTGCCGTCAGCCCGCGCTAAGCCTCGTGATGTCACACTCTGGCGTCTCTCCTGATCTCTATGCTCCTGCTTCTGAAGACCGTGTCAGATCTAGCTCCTCCCTCTCCATGCGCGTTTCATTCAGAAGTGACCACATTGGTGACCACATTGCGTCACGAAGCGCCGGGTCATTGCATTTTTTGTATAATTGTTTGTAATGAGTTTGTGAGGAATTTGTTTGGCAGAGACCCCGTGGCAGCTTTCACTTAGCAATAAGCTTATTATTCACATATTATTTACACTTTATATTTTTTTTTATTTTTTTTTTGCGCTGAGTTATAGGGTATATCTTTTTCTAGTTTAACACACATCAATAAAGAATCGTTCTTTACCTTTGCGGCTATGTGCTATGGTAATAAAGCAGCATTTCTGTATTTTTAATAATATTGTACAGTGAGCAGGGGGTTCCCTGAGCCAGAAATTAATGCTCAGGGGACCCCCTGCTCCTGCACAATATTATTAAAAATACAGAAATGCTGCTTCATTACCATAGCTGATAGCCGCTAAGGCAATGAAGGGTTAAGGCAGAATAAACAATAAATACATTAAATACATATTTTTAATGTGTGTGTTAAACTTCCCTGCCTTGACTGTAACCTGTGTAAGACCCCCTCCCCCTATTGTGTGTGTTAAACTTCCCTGCCTTGATTGTAATCTATGTAAAAAACCCTCCCCCTATTGTGTCTGCTAAGCTTCCCTGCTTTGACTAATCTGTGTAAGCCCCCCTCCCCCTATTGTGTCGGTTAAATCTCCCTGCCTGTGTTTCTGAGTGCAGTGTACTGTATGTAAATGTGGGGAGGGGGATCCCGTGTAAAAAACCACACCCACTACACACTACCCACAACAACAAAAAATTCACACACAGCAGCAGCAGTACAATAAATAAATAAATCTAAATAAATAAATAAATACATGAAGATAAACAATATTTTTTTGCTGCTGTGTGTTAATTTTTTTTATTGTGGGTAGCGGGGGTGGGTGAAGGGGGTGTTTGGCCTTTGGTGTGAGTTTAGGACTTGCAGGGGGGTTGCGGGTGCACTTAACCCCTTCATGACCGTAGCAGTTAATACCGCTACGGTCGTGAAGGGGTTAAGTGCACCTGCTACCCCCCCGCAAGCCCTAAACAACCACCGATGGGGCTAATACCCCCTTCACCCACCCCCACTACCCACAATAAAAAAAAATCACACACAGCAGCAGCACAATTAATAATAAATCTAAATAAATAAATAAATAAATGAAAAGAAATAAATACATTTAAAATACATTTTTATTTACACTGTAGATGTGCATGGGGTCTCCGGAGCAGAAACGTTTTGGTTTTAGGTCTGGGGACCCCCTGCTTCCCGAGATACAGGCACCTTTAGGGGGTGCCGGTATCCCTCAGCTTGGTTTACAGGCCACGGTCACGTGATCGGGACCTTTAAATGCAGAGGGATACCGGAACCTCATAAAGGGGGCTGTATCTCGAGGAGCAGGGGGTCCCCGGACCTGAAACCAACGCGGTTCAGCTCCGGAGACCCCCTGCACATCTACACGATGAATAAAAATTTATTTTAAATGTATTTATTTATATTCATGTATTTATTTATTTATTTAGATTTATTTATTTATTTTTTGGGTGGCTGCTGAGTGTGAATTTTTTTTATTGTGGGTAGCGGGGGGTGGGTGAAGGGGGTATTAGCCCCAACGATGGTTGTTTAGGGCTTGCAGGGGGGTAGCGGGAGGGGTTAACCCCTTCATGACCATAGCGGTATTAACTGCTACGGCCGTGAAGGGGTTAAGTGCACCCGCAACCCCCCCGCAAGTCCTAAAATCACACCAAGGGCCAAATACCCCCTTCACCCACCCCCACTACCCACAATAAAGCGGGCACGGTGGGTTAACCCCTTCATTGCCTTAGCGGCTATCAACTATGGTAATGAAGCAGCATTTCTGTATTTTTAATAATATTGTGTAGGAGCAGGGGGTCCCCTGAGCTTTGATTTGTGGCTCAGGGAACCCCCTGCACACTGTACAATATTATTAAAAATACAGTCATGCTGCTTCGTTACAATAGCACATAGCCGCTAAGGTAAGGAACGAGAGTTTATTTATATATGTGTTTTATTCATACTGTACATGTGCAGAGGGTCTCCGGAGCAGAAACATTTTTGGTTTAGGTCCGGGTACCCCCTGCTTCCCGAGATACAGGCCCCTTTAGGGGGTGCCGGTATCCCTCTGCTTTGTTTACATGTCGCGGTCACGTGATCGGGACCTTTAAATGCAGAGGGATACAGGCACCTCATAAAGGGGGACGTATCTCGGGGAGCAGGGGGTCTCCGGACCTGAAACCAACGCGGTTCAGCTCCGGAGACCCCCTGCACATGTACACTATGAATAAAAATGTATTTTAAATAATTTTTAATGTGCCGATGTTTGCACAGAGAGAGCAGCGGTTCTCTCTCTGCTGCAAACACATCTCGCCAGGGGACGGCCTATAGTATCATTGATGTGCATATACAGTACTGTATGTGTACAGTACTGTATGTTAGGGTTTATAGGGGTTGTTGTTATACAGTATGTATATATATATATATATATATGTATATATATATATATACAGTGTTCGACAAATCACCCAAAAATCTACTCGCCCAACCAAAAATTCTACTCGCCACCTAGTCCCGCCCCCAACTCCGCCCCTAGTCCCGCCCCCAACTCCGCCCATAGTCCCGCCCCCAACCCCGCTTTAAAATAAAATATATAAATAAAATACATTTAATAAATTCCTAGTCAGAACAACACAGGGAGAGGGGAGGGTGACACAGGGAGAGGGGAGGGTGACACAGGGAGAGGGGGAGGGTGACAGGGAGAGGGTGGGTGACACCGGGAGAGGGGGTGACACAGGGAGAGGGTGGGTGACACAGGGAGAGGGGGAGGGTGACACAGGGAGAGGGGGAGGGTGACACAGGGAGAGGGGGAGGGTGACACGGAGAGGGGGAGGGTGACACAGGGAGAGGGGGAGGGTGACACAGGGAGAGGGGGAGGGTGACACAGGGAGAGGGAGGGTGACACAGGGAGAGGGAGGGTGACACAGGGAGAGGGAGGGTGACACAGGGAGAGGGAGAGGGTGGGTGACACAGGGAGAGGGAGGGTGACACAGGGAGAGGTGAGGGTGACACAGGGAGAGGGAGAGGGTGACACAGGGAGATGGAGGGTGACACAGGGAGAGGGAGGGTGACACAGGGAGAGAGAGAGGGTGGGTGACACAGGGAGAGGGAGGGCGACACAGGGAGAGGGAGGGCGACACAGGGAGAGGAAGGGCGACACAGGGAGAGGGAGGGCGACACAGGGAGAGGGAGGGCGACACAGGGAGAGGGAGGGCGACACAGGGAGAGGGAGGGTGACAGGGAGAGGGAGGGTGACAGGGAGAGGGTGGGTGACACAGGGAGAGGGTGGGTGACACAGGGAGAGGGTGACAGAGGGAGATGGTGGGTGACACAGGGAGAGGGAGGGTGATACAGGGAGAGGGTGACACAGGGAGAGGGAGAGAGGGTGACACAGGGAGAGAGGGTGACACAGGGAGAGGGTGGGTGACACAGGGAGAGGGTGGGTGACACACGGAGAGGGAGGGTGACACAGGGAGAGGGGGAGGG
This sequence comes from Ascaphus truei, assembly GCF_040206685.1. Taxonomy (NCBI): domain Eukaryota; kingdom Metazoa; phylum Chordata; class Amphibia; order Anura; family Ascaphidae; genus Ascaphus; species Ascaphus truei. The sequence continues at coordinate 84,084,775 of NC_134487.1, read as the reverse complement.
TGACAGAGGGAGAGGGGGAGGGTGACACAGGGAGAGGGGGAGGGTGACACAGGGAGAGGGGGAGGGTGACACAGGGAGAGGGGGAGGGTGACACAGGGAGAGGGGGAGGGTGACACAGGGAGAGGGTGGGTGACACAGGGAGAGGGAGGGCGACACAGGGAGAGGGAGGGCGACACAGGGAGAGGGAGGGCGACACAGGGAGAGGGAGGGCGACACAGGGAGAGGGAGGGCGACACAGGGAGAGGGAGGGCGACACAGGGAGAGGGAGGGCGACACAGGGAGAGGGAGGGCGACACAGGGAGAGGGAGGGCGACACAGGGAGAGGGAGGGCGACACAGGGAGAGGGAGGGTGACAGGGAGAGGAAGGGTGACAGGGAGAGGGTGGGTGACACAGGGAGAGGGAGGCTGACACAGGGAGAGGGTGGGTGACACAGGGAGAGGGAGGGTGACACAGGGAGAGGGTGGGTGACACAGGGAGAGGGTGGGTGACACAGGGAGAGGGTGGGTGACACAGGGAGAGGGGGAGGGTGACACAGGGAGAGGGGGAGGGTGACACAGGGAGAGGGGGAGGGTGACACAGGGAGAGGGGGAGGGTGACACAGGGAGAGGGGGAGGGTGACACAGGGAGAGGGAGGGTGACACAGGGAGAGGGAGGATGACACAGGGAGAGGGTGGGTGACACAGGGAGAGGGTGGGTGACACAGGGAGAGGGTGACAGAGGGAGATGGTGGGTGACACAGGGAGAGGGAGGGTGATACAGGGAGAGGGTGACACAGGGAGAGGGAGAGAGGGTGACACAGGGAGAGAGGGAGACACAGGGAGAGGGAGGGTGACACAGGGAGAGGGAGGGTGACACAGGGAGAGGGAGGGTGACACAGGGAGAGGGAGGGTGACACAGGGAGAGGGAGGGTGACACAGGGAGAGGGAGGGTGACACAGGGAGAGGGAGGGTGACAGAGGGAGATGGTGGGTGACAGAGGGAGATGGTGTGTGACAGAGGGAGATGGTGGGTGACAGAGGGAGATGGTGGGTGACACAGGAAGAGGGAGGGTGATACAGGGAGAGGGTGACACAGGGAGAGGGAGAGAGGGTGACACAGGGAGAGGGAGAGAGGGTGACACAGGGAGAGGGTGGGTGACACAGGGAGAGGGTGACAGAGGGAGAGGGAGAGAGGGTGACACAGGGAGAGAGGGTGACACAGGGAGAGGGTGGGTGACACAGGGAGAGGGTGGGTGACACAGGGAGAGGGTGGGTGACACAGGGAGAGGGTGGGTGACACAGGGAGAGGGTGGGTGACACAGGGAGAGGGGGAGGGTGACACAGGGAGAGGGGGAGGGTGACACAGGGAGAGGGGGAGGGTGAAACAGGGAGAGGGGGAGGGTGACACAGGGAGAGGGAGGGTGACACAGGGAGAGGGAGGATAACACAGGGAGAGATGGTGGGTGACACAGGGAGAGGGTGGGTGACACAGGGAGAGGGTGACAGAGGGAGATGGTGGGTGACACAGGGAGAGGGAGGGTGATACAGGGAGAGGGTGACACAGGGAGAGGGAGAGAGGGTGACACAGGGAGAGAGGGAGACACAGGGAGAGGGAGGGTGACACAGGGAGAGGGAGGGTGACACAGGGAGAGGGAGGGTGACACAGGGAGAGGGAGGGTGACACAGGGAGAGGGAGGGTGACACAGGGAGAGGGAGGGTGACACAGGGAGATGGTGGGTGACAGAGGGAGATGGTGGGTGACAGAGGGAGATGGTGGGTGACAGAGGGAGATGGTGGGTGACACAGGGAGAGGGAGGGTGATACAGGGAGAGGGTGACACAGGGAGAGGGAGAGAGGGTGACACAGGGAGAGGGTGGGTGACACAGGGAGAGGGTGACAGAGGGAGATGGTGGGTGACACAGGGAGAGGGTGACAGAGGGAGATGGTGTGTGACACAGGGAGAGGGAGGGTGATACAGGGAGAGGGTGACACAGGGAGAGGGAGAGAGGGTGACACAGGGAGAGAGAGGATGACACAGGGAGAGGGAGGGTGACAGGGAGAGGGAGGGTGACACAGGGAGAGGGAGGGTGACAGGGAGAGGGAGGGTGACAGGGAGAGGGAGGGTGACAGGGAGAGGGAGGGTGACACAGGGAGAGGGAGGGTGTCACAGGGAGAGGGGGAGGGTGACACAGGGAGAGGGGAGGGTGACACAGGGAGAGGGGGAGGGTGACACAGGGAGAGGGGGAGGGTGACACAGGGAGAGGGGGAGGGTGACACAGGGAGAGGGGGAGGGTGACACAGGGAGAGGGGGAGGGTAACACAGGGAGAGGGGGAGGGTGACACAGGGAGAGGGAGGGTGACACAGGGAGAGGGAGGATGACACAGGGAGAGGGTGGGTGACACAGGGAGAGGGTGACAGAGGGAGATGGTGGGTGACACAGGGAGAGGGAGGGTGATACAGGGAGAGGGTGACACAGGGAGAGGGAGAGAGGATGACACAGGGAGAGAGGGTGACACAGGGAGAGGGAGGGTGACACAGGGAGAGGGAGGGTGACACAGGGAGAGGGAGGGTGACACAGGGAGAGGGAGGGTGACACAGGGAGAGGGAGGGTGATACAGGGAGAGGGAGGGTGACAGAGGGAGATGGTGGGTGACAGAGGGAGATGGTGGGTGACAGAGGGAGATGGTGGGTGACAGAGGGAGATGGTGGGATGACAGAGGGAGATGGTGGGTGACACAGGGAGAGGGAGGGTGATACAGGGAGAGGGTGACACAGGGAGAGGGAGAGAGGGTGACACAGGGAGAGGGTGGGTGACACAGGGAGAGGGTGACAGAGGGAGAGGGAGGGTGACACAGGGAGAGGGAGGGTGACACAGGGAGAGGGAGGGTGACACAGGGAGAGGGAGGGTGACACAGGGAGAGGGAGGGTGACACAGGGAGAGGGAGGGTAACACAGGGAGAGGGAGGGTGACACAGAGAGAGGGAGGGTGACACAGGGAGAGGGAGGGTGACAGAGGGAGATGGTGGGTGACAGAGGGAGATGGTGGGTGACAGAGGGAGATGGTGGGTGACAGAGGGAGATTGTGGGTGACAGAGGGAGATGGTGGGTGACACAGGGAGAGGGAGGGTGATACAGGGAGAGGGTGACACAGGGAGAGGGAGAGAGGGTGACACAGGGAGAGGGTGGGTGACACAGGGAGAGGGTGACAGAGGGAGATGGTGGGTGACACAGGGAGAGGGTGACAGAGGGAGATGGTGGGTGACACAGGGAGAGGGAGGGTGATACAGGGAGAGGGTGACACAGGGAGAGGGAGAGAGGGTGACACAGGGAGAGAGAGGATGACACAGGGAGAGTGAGGGTGACAGGGAGAGGGAGGGTGACACAGGGAGAGGGAGGGTGACACAGGGAGAGGGAGGGTGACACAGGGAGAGGGAGGGTGTCACAGGGAGAGGGAGGGTGACACAGGGAGAGGGAGGGTGACACAGGGAGAGGGAGGGTGACACAGGGAGAGGGAGGGTGACACAGGGAGAGGGAGAGAGGGTGACACACTCACACTCACTCAGACACACTCACTCAGACAAACTCACAATCACACAATCACAGTCTGTCACTCACATACACAAACACTCACCCGTAAGGCAGGGGGTCGCACATGGCAGCGGGGGCCTCCGCATGGCAAGAGGGCCTCTGCAAGGGGCCACGCCCCCTCCATAGTGGGACGCCGACGCCGCAGTATTCACTGATAGATGTAGAAGGGCCGGTAGGGGATTTCCCCTGCTTAGAGCAGGGAGAGGCTCCGGTAGGGTATTTCCCCTGCTTAGAGCAGGGAGAGGCTCCGGTAGGGTATTTCCCCTGCTTAGAGCAGGGAGAGGCTCCGGTAGGGGATTTCCCCTGCTTAGAGCAGGGAGAGGCACCGTTAGGGGATTTCCCCTGCTTAGAGCAGGGAGAAGAGCCAGTTAGAGGATTTCCCCTGCTAACAACTGAGCTGGCCATCAGGGGTTTCCTTAACAGCTGACAGATTGGCAGACTGTCCGTAGAGGCGGCACACCGACGCCGCGTGGGGTGAGGGGGGGGGTCACGGAGGCCGGGAGAGATTGGTGTGAGGGTGGGGGGGGTGGCGGATGGCCCGATGCGAGGGGGGGAGCGGGTGGCCCGGTGCGAGGGGGGGGCGGGTGGCCCGGTGCGAGGGGGGGGCGGATGGCCCGGTGCGAGGGGGGGCAGATGGCCCGGTGCGAGGGGGGGCGGGTGGCCCGGTGTGAGGGGGGGCGGGTGGCCCGATGGGAGGGGTGACAGATGGCCCTGCAGGGGCCTGAGGCAGACAGGCGTGGAAGGGCTGGCTGCCGGAAGGGGGAGGAGTAGAAGCGCTGAGGAGGGAAGCCACTGCTCAGAGAGCCGGAGGCGGGGTAATCTCCCCCAACAACATGAACCCGCCTCCGGCTTTTTTTTCTTTTTCTCCAGCGCGAGCGCGGGAAAAGCAGCAGCGCGAGCGCGGGAAATTTAAAAAACACACGTGTGCTGCTTGGGCCAATATTTACTCGCCCGGGGGTTAAATCTACCCGCCCCGGGCGAGTAAATGTATATAATTGTCGCACACTGTATATATATATATATATATATATATATATATATATATATATATATATATATATATATATATATATATATATATATATATATATATATATATATATATATATATATATATATATATATATATATATATATATATATATATATATATATATATATATATATACTGCATTACAATTCATGAATTTATGCCATCTGGCGGACACGCGAAGCATTGCAGCCTAGTAAATCCTGAACCGTTATCAATTAACACATCAGCCGTGCGTCAGCCGGGCATGCGCCTGGCTGGGAGCCCGGCATGCTCCGGGTGAACAGTGTGGCATTCCAGGAACATGCCAGGTACAAGCCGGTGATTACTTCGAATAAAAGCTGCCGCTGCTGTACAACCGTAAACGAAATGCGTAGGAGGTTGCTCTCCTCCGTTTGTTGGATGCTATTTTACCAATAAATAATTATTTTTGTCTATCCTGGGACCCACTTCATTGGATTGTGCGCCAGTTCTCCCCTTTCTTCTACAAATATTTTTGGTCTTTATTGCATCTTACATCATCAGCATAATACAAAAATGTCTGCAAAGTATTGGGCCAGTAGCCATATATTCAGCTCTAAATAGGGAACTGATAAGTTGATGTATGTATGTATGTGAAATGGCACACAAACATACATAATCAGTGGGAGATCATTGTGACTGAGTAACTTTGGAAACCAGACACGTCACTCTATAAAGTATTCTGTGCAGCATATGTCATGACATCAGAGACAATGTAAGTGGCCATCCCCTTCAATGCTCCAGAGTTCCACTGCCCCTCTGGCACATCATGACCATGTGACCACTTGTTGGAGTGATTATTTGATCACTGTGTCACTGATGAGGCAAACGGCAGAGGAGGTGTCTGCGCTTCACAGGAGCGCATAAAGCATTCTTCTCCTAGAAAATGAACTGAAAACCCATGAAGTAGTCACTTCTATGAAAGATACTCCACAAAAACCATAATGTCAACACTGAGGGAGAAAATATATTGAGCTTCCGCAATATGCAAAGTAGGCATCAAAAGTATACATAAATTGTAACAGTGACCCCAAAATCTATGCCGTAAAATGGAAAGGCCTCCATTTTTCATCTGACATATGATATTTCAAGTCAAAGAAAGACCTTTGTTCCATCATCTAACTGTCCACTGGTATGTACAAAAATGGAAATAGTACTCTCTGTTCAGTCCCTTACGGTGCATGGTATCCAATTCCTGGATCCAAAATGCCTCTATTCCCATTAGATGTTTGATTCTCTCCTCTCTAGAGATGTGTCCAGTTTTCCTACAAACTACCGAACCGTGAGAAACTGGCCCTTTTTTAAAAGTTTATAAGCGATTCCCCATGGATTAAGTCAATATGCATTTTAATTTTGTTTAATATGCTAACTTTCATCCAGACTGTGGGCTTTTCCTGAAAGTAGAGAGGAGAGAGAGACATGTAATCCGAGTCATGTGAGTCTTTAATGGTTAAATAATTTGCCCTCTAATTAGTGGAAATAGGCGCAGCATCGGCCTCGGTAAATGAAAAAATGCCTGCAAGCAGTTCTGTTTGTGAAAGATTAGTAATCAGACATCTATATACAGTAATAGTCTGTTGATTTCTTCCAGAAAAGTTAAATGTCACTTCAACATTTCGTCAAGGGAAATTAGATCACCCAGCTCTAGGGTGCACATCACAGTACAGTGTGGACAGCACTTCTCACCTTTAATTGCTTGTTGATGGTCAGATGCATATCTGCTGAGCACTACCATAATTGACAAAAAAAGAATAAGGATTGAATGTTAATGAAATTTTCCACCCTCCTGCATAAAAATAGATTACAGTTCTGTACTGTAGGTCTTTATTGTATCTCACATCATTTGCATAACAACAACAAAATCATTGCTTTGCCATAGTTTAAAACTTCATATAAGAAATCCCTATAGCACCTGAACAAATATTTATACTCATCATTAAGTCTACATTATATTATTATCATCCAATTTTTTTAATTGTGACCTTTCCTCACTTTATAAATGAGCATGTGGGTTCTATTTTGTTGGCAGCCCTAGGAAAAGGGAATGTACTGTATAATGTATCAATTAAGAATGTATTTTTATTAATGATAATTTTAAAATAAAGGTGGTATATAGAAGAGCGATGAATCGAATAGTAAAAGTAAATAGTTGCCAGGGTCTGAAACGTGTCAGAATAACTGACTCTAGTTATGCTTGGGGGTTAAATACCCTCAGAGGATGTGTATATATATATATATATATATATATATATATGTGTGTTTTTTTTTTATATAGCATGGATAGTAGTATCCTCATAGAGGGAACATAATATTAGAGTAGGGTCCCAGTAGATAGCTACTAAATGGTTGTCACTCTCCTTATTGACAAGATATAATTTTTGTAGGGAGTTGGCAGCTATTAATAGTTATAAATAGTAGCACACATTGTAAGGCAAATTGTTAGAATAATATCATTGAGTGACAAACAGTTGTGAAAAAGCTTAAGTATTAGGCTCTTTTTATTTGATACTTATAGAATAAACAACATAGTTGCAGTCATAATAACTAGCATGTACTGCACCGACACACTTTATTCGAGCAAATACCCAGTATGTACCTGGCAGATACCTGGAATGCGCCGCTCCTCGCCTCTGACAAGCCCCGTTGCATTTGCCTTCCCAGCCTGGGTTCATGCCTGGCTGACGGGCGGCTGATCTGTTAAATGATAATGATTAGGATTTAATAGGCTGCAATGCTTCGCGTGTCTACCAGATGGCATAAATTCATGAATTGTAATGCAATATATATATATATATACTGTGCAGTATTGCAGCCAGCGGGAATAAAATGCTTCAATCCCTGCCTGGAAAATACCTCAAGGCACTCGGGCAGAAAACAGTCACAAACCTCAATACACCCGGGTATACCCGAATTCGTGGGACTAGCCGAGCTCGAATAAAGTGTATCGCCAATGTAGCAAATTACTTAGCAAACACATCATCTCTCATTAGGACTAAATGCTAATATAGCAAGTGGTCAGACCCTACTGTATTAAGGCAACTATCTTACATTAAAAAAGTAATGGTATAACTCCCGAAGGGTATAACTGGAGTCATCTTGGGAATATGCCAGGAAACTTAAAACAGGTTGTGGTATTGCAAACCACTTCTTTTGGAAAAGCAGCTTTATAGTGGAGTTGCATATAGTATATAACAATAAGGCTATTGATGCCTGTCGCTGTATAAACTCAAAATTATCAGGACTTGTGAGATAGTATGGTATTCAGAACCGCTAGCCTCTGTGAGTGCCACATTGTATTCAGTGGCACCCGTATAAGGATATCAGCTGAAAGTTTAAATCAGCTGACTGTATAGCGTGTTGTCTCATTATTACTACCACTATGTAAGCACGGGTATGCTATGGCCAATACAGTGGTATGGCATTGTAAACTACTAGCAGAAACAGCTTGTTAACTAGCGTCCATGTTAAAATATTGACTAAGTATTTCAATTTGCTACCGCCAAAATATTAACTAAGTATGTCAGGCTTCTACCGTCGACTATCGTTTTGCGCTCGTGTGTGCTTTTTCAAGGCTTCTAATAATCTTGGGGGCATGTCCTCCCCCTGTCGTCCCTTTTAGACATCATCACTTAATTAGTGAGCTCATAGCTGGAAATTAACCCTGTGTGTGCCAGTGTGTGGGCTGTCATTCGGATTGAGCAGAGATGGATTTTTACAAAGTGTAGAATGTAATGCATATATGCATGTTCCAAAGTTTTCATTATCGTACTAGTAAACCCTTTCACCTGGTATATTGAGCTTATAGAGAACTCCTTTTAACATCCATGTGAAAGATAATCTGGAGAGATAAATAATTATAAGCATAAATCTTACAGAGATGATTATGATATGAGGTTATGATGATGTTAATATCTGGTTATGGACTGTGCCATATTTATTTACATAGATATTTTTCACTCATGTAAACAGCAGAGTCACATAATGTTGCACTATTATCCCAGGTTATGGAGTGAGTATATAGAAATACTTGTTATAATGAGACCTATATGTAGATACAACTCCTATGATGTAGTCACAGGATATGTCTCTCATGCTCATTCTGTATTAAATATTAATGCAATGCATCTTTTATCTATTCCACATGTTTTGTACATCCAGAGTAGCAAACGAGGAGTCATGCTACCATTCAAGGTAAGTGACAATCTTATATCCTGGACGATAAGAGATCACAAAGTTGGACCAAATGAAGAAGAGATCCCACCTCGCTTGATGCATCCTGAGTCTCTTTGCTCCTTCAATGTATTCGAGGTTCTTGTTATCCGTCAGGATTGTGATGGGAGAAGTTGTCCCCTCAAGTAAATGTCTCCATTCTTCTAGAGCCATTTTCATAGCCGATTTCCAACATCATAATTCCTTTCTGCGGCAGAATTATTTTTAGAAAAGAAGGCACAGTGGTGGAGTTTCCCATGAAAATCCTTCCTTTGAGAAAGACCAGCTCAGGCTGCCAGATCAGATGCATCCACTTCAAGCACAAAGGAAACTACAATAACAAATTACAATTAGATTGTAAGCTCTTCGGAGCAGGGACTCCTCTTCCGAAATTTTACTTCTATGTCTGAAGCACTTATTCCCATGATCTGTTATTTGTATTATTTGTGATTTATATTATTGTCACGTGTATTACTACTGCAAAGCGCTATGTACATTAATTGCGCTATATAGATAAAGACATACATATATACATACAGTACATACAAAGGATTTTGTAGGATCTGGATGGATCAATAAAAGGTGCAGATGAAAAGGTGGACTTGAGTTTCTCGAAATCCAGAAGATCCTCCGAGTGCCATTCTTGGGTTTTGCCCCTTTCTTACTAAGAGTCGTAATGGGCGCAACTACCTTGGAGAAGTTCCTGATGAAACGTCAGTAGTAGTTGGCAAACCCAAGAAATAGTAGAGTTGGTTTGAGGCCTGTTGGTAGAGGCCAATCCAGCATTGCCGATACTTTCACAATCCCCGTCAAATCCAAGGGGGAGATGAAGTATCTAAGGAAGGAAATCTTCTTCTGTTCAAGATTACACTTCTCGAGCTTGGCAAACAGGGAGTGATCCCGAAGTCTTTTGTGACCCTGCCTAACCTATACCCAATGTTCAGACACAGAACTGGAAAAAATAAGGATATCGTTCAGATATACCACAAGAAATCGATCAAGTATTTCCCGGAAAATCTCATCGATGACATTTTGAAATACGGCTGGTGTGTTGCATAACCCGATAGGCATGACCAAGTATTTGTAGTGGCCATCACGGGTATTAAAGGCCATCTTCCACTCATAACCTTCTCTGATCCTAATTAAATTTTAAGTTCCTTGGAGATCCAGTTTGATGAAGATCGTAGCCTTGCATAAGCGGTTGTAAAGTTCAGGGATGAGGGGTACGGAATACTAATTTTTTTTTACAGTGATTTTATTTAGGCCTCAATAATCAATACATGGCCTGAGAAAAGCGTCCTTTCTGGAAATGAATAAGAAACCCGCACCAGCGGGGGAACTTGATTTGTGAATAAACGCTCGATTGAGGTTCTATGAAATCTATTCCCACATTGCCCTGGTTTCTGTTTCTGAAAGGGGGTAGGTACGACCTCGAGGAGGGAAGGCCCCCGGGAGCAGATCGATGGACAATCATAAGGTCGGTGTGCTGGTAACTTTGGGGTTTTCCTGATTTAGGAAAGTCTCGGACACGATGACTTTTGAGCCAAAAGTACTGGCGCAGCCCCCTGGTTTGTCTCCTAGTTCAGGTAATTTGGTATCCCCTAATTGCATTGGTTCCTCATCTGGGCAAAGTGCAGTGAGGAGTGTTGAAATTGGGAGCAAGGCAAATTGTTTGGGTTTTTGGGAAGTGGTCTTGCTTGGTCTGCCATTCTCGTATCCTTGGGTCCATTCTGATACAGAGGGCAATCAGTTCCTCCAGATCTTTCGGAATGTCTTGGCAAGTCAGTTCATCCTTTAAACACTCAAAGTCCCTGCCAAAAGGCTGCCACCAGAGCTTCATTATTCCAGCCTGTCTCTGCAGCTAGGGTTCGGAATTCAATGCCATACTGGCCTGCGGTATGTATTCTTGTTGGATTCGAAAGAGTGAAGCAGAAGCGGAGGACACGCGATCGGGGGCATCAAAGACTCTTAAATGTCTGGAGAAAGGCAATGGAGTAGTTGATTAGTGGGGATTCTCTCTCCCACAGTGGGGAAGCCCAAGCCAAGGCCTCATTCGTTACTAGGGAGCTACCCTGGATCAGTGAGTGCCGAACATGGAGGGCTGAAGTTCTAACTGAATCGAGCATTGGTTCAGAAACCTCTACAAGCAATAGGGTCCCCTCCATAACACAGAGGCATCGGGATCCGTGGTACCCTGGGTGTAGGGGGTGATGGGGCTGGCGCCGGAGAGGCTGTCAGTAAGGGCAGATCAGGGGTAATACCCACCTGGAATGTGTCCAGCCAGGTAAAAATGTCCTGAAGTTGGCTTGAAATGAGTACCACCTGTTGGTTTTGCAGGGTGAGGGTCTCTCATTATCTCCAAGTAGTTGCCCTCTGTCTCACTCTAACTCAGCAGTGTCCATATTTGACCATGCTAAATGTGATGATGCTCATCTCCAATCAGGAAGCGGACCCACAGGGCTGAGGTAGGGATGGAAATTAACCGACCAGAGCCAAAGGATAGAGTCCTGTTAGAGTATCCGTAGTCGTAAGCAGGCAAAGGGTCAGGGTAGGTGGCAATGGTGCAGAGTCCAGGTGACAGGCTAAAGGTTAGGGCAGGTGGAAGGCAGCAAGGTCGGGGTCACGGTCTGAGGTCAGCAACAGGGATTCCAAATAGGTGAAAGGGTAATGCGTGATGGCTAAGGCCAACCGGAGCTGCAGCAAACAGAACTTTTCTTGGCAACTCCCACTGGAAACTGCAGCCTTAAGTAGCAGGCTGCCAGTAACCAAAATGACCAAACTGAGGAAAAAAGGGCAAGCAAGCTGGAACACCTGAACTGCACCAAAAACCGGCACAGATCGGACAGAATCCTTACAGAGTCTCCGGCAGATTGTTCCTGTTGTGAGTTGCACGGTAAGAGAAGACAGAGCGGACGGATTCTTTGTTGAATCTTGGGACCGTGAACAGTCTCTTGGAGTCAGATCTCGGGTGATAAGTGCTGCGTGTGGTATGAGCAATGAACTTGTTCAGATACGGGGTAGCTTGCCCAATAAGTATTGTAAAGAAGTAAATTGAGTATAACTCTTTAAAAAATTGTTCTTCTACGTCACATATTTGAAAAACAAAATCTGGCCACCTGTGATACTCCGTGATCTCACCGCCAACACTTCTGGTTCAGCATCTCCTTGGTTTCCGGTCTACATCAAACAGATTCCGGTGTTCAATGCCATGATCCTTATTCTCTTGGATGAATTTACGATAATCATTACGACAAATAGATCACACCAAAACATGTCATTATTCACAACCAGACCCTGATTATCCTAACGTTATTTCATAGAATGACCTATGAAGAAAAATACATGTTTAAGTTAAATAAAAAAATGGTACCCTACTACATTATACACCAAAAAAGAAGTGCTAAAAAGCGCTAAATCCCTTCAGAATAAAATAGTGCTAATTACTGTACAATACCGTTATATTACAAAACAAAAATATAAAAAATAATAATAATATCAGGGCAGCCAGGGAAACTGGTGTGAACAACACCAGGGGAGACAGGAGGAACAAATACAAACCAGTGCCCGCAAGATAGTCAATACAGTCCAATTGTGAGAAAAGGGAGTGAGTCCAATAAGTCCAATGAACAGGAAATCTCCAATCAAGTGGTCCGTGATATGTGAACAGAAGAGGAAACAATTATCATAGTGTAACCTGAATAACATTGTACAAAGAACAATAAAACACAACAAACAACAAACACGAACATAAACATAGAACACAGAAGCTGAAATAAAAAACTATTTAATAAAACAAAGGAGCCTGCTGCAGCGGGTCATCAAGCGGTTAAAACCCAAAAATCTACTTACAGCAGGACTGATAAACAGAGCATGTGTAACCAAAGCAGGAACAATGCCAGATGCAGGGGGAGTCTTACGTGGGTGCTTGAGTATGCGAGGTGAAGACGCTATTTCCCTCCAATGTGTAAGTAATATCCAAGATGGACGCCGAGGCAGGGGAACTGCACACAGTAGCACACACAGGAAGGAACCTCTCTCGCGATGACGTCGTATCCTGCAGGGATGGTCAGGAACGCTGCATGCAATCAGCTCTCTCCGAAGGCACCTACTACTGTTCCTCCTACTACAATATATCCTTACAATTTGGCCCTCAGCCTTTTTTCTTAAAATAGTTGTGCATCAGACCAAAAACAGCTGTGTTTTTATTAAATAAATTCTAACATTAATAAACACAACCAGAGATGAAGCTAACAATGTGTTAAAGTTTTAAACAGCATCATATTTTATATGGTTATATTTAAATGCTGGATATGGTTGAGAGAGTTGACATGATAGCTAATATATTTACAAGTCACATCAGTATGTGTGTACAATTCCGTAACTACCAGTTTCAATAATAACTACAAGGAAACAGTAATTGTGATTTTAAACATTTCATCATACAGACGGTGCAAGCACTGTGGGAAAATTGAACATAATAAACATATAGGGGGATTCAATAATCAGTGATAGCGGGCCACAGGTAAAAAAAATCCAAAGTCCTTTTCTTCTTTCTTTTTCTTCATCTGTAAATTATAATCCAATTTTGGCTCTTTCTGTGTCTTCTTTCTGTATCTTCACACAGATACCCAATAAGCTCATTTAAACCCCCCAAATTACCACAAAATAAATAAATATATATATATATATACAGCAGGGCCCCGCTTCTCGGCGCTCTGATTTTTGGCAATCCGCTGATACGGCGGCACCGAGAAGGGGGCCGCCATGTTGAATTTGAAATCGCGCATGCGCAGAACGGGCGGGTGCGCCCAGCGCGTATGCGCAGGTTGAACATGTGCAAAACGGCGAAAATGCCAGTTTGCGCATGCACAGCACTGAAAATCGCCGGATCCGCTTTCTGGCGATTTTCATTATACGGCGGGCCTCTGGAACGGAACCCGCCGTGTATATATATATAAAAGAGGCGAGTTTGTGGCTGACATTACTGCACAAACGGAGAGAGTACCTTGGGGCTGTTGCTATTTTGCTTGGGACTGCTGTCGCTTCCGGTTTTGCAGTTGCCTGCTGGTGAGCAGTGAGAGCTGTGGAAGGTGTATCTGGAGGGAGTCTCTGACCGTGTTGCTGATTATTACATCATCTGGCTGCTGTGGCTCCAGTGCACCTTGCTGAACCAACGGATACACAAGAGGTGGCACTAACGGGACAGGCTGATACATTCCTTTCACAGCTTCAAGGCGATTGAGTATATCTCATAAATGTTATTATTTTTACTCTGTGAGTGCGCTTTTTATATTTTACAATCCCATAAATACTGTTTTATACTTTATCACACTAGGAGTGCTCCTGCTTTTTCTTCTTGTTTTCTGCAGATATCCTTGGGATTTGGTGATCCTTATATACTGGCAGCAAAACTCCAGTGGACTAAGTACATTTTTTTAAATTTCAACAGACATCTGGTTTTTATTTGATTTTTTATGTTTCATATTTTTTATTTTTGCTATAGATTTCAGTTGTTTTTATCACAAATTCGCCCTTTTGGGGATTCTTTGGTCAATAGCCTTGTTAACTCTATCGGATTTACGCAGCTGATTTATCCTTATCAAGCTTCCTAAGGCGCTACTCCAATTTGTTATATATATATATATATATATATATATATATATATATATATATATATATATATATATGTCAAAAGGAGTGCTACTGAGCATGGCACTGTATACTATAAAAAACAAAACACAACAGTGTAGTCTTTTGTATCTTCGTCTTCTTCTTCTTCACCTTCATCCATCTAGAGCAAGCACGCCCTTGTAATCCTATTGGAGGAGGTCATCCCTCCTCAGCTTCATGCTTTCAAATGAGGCTGCCAAGGCTTTTATAGGCCTGTGACGTCACATTTAAGTGCAAATGGTTCACACGCCTCTGATTGGCTGTGAAAAACATGTGGGGGTTTTTGGTGACTTCATGTAAAGGAGGGGAAGCCAGCCAGAATGGTTGTGCTTCCTTTCCCCTTAACATGACGTCACAAAAAGCAAAATGGCTTCCGTCACATGGTACTTCAGCCAATCAGATTGTGGGAACTATGGGCTCTATGCAGCAAGCAGCGGAAAGGCATTTCTCGCCACTTTCCCGCCTAAAAAGCCTATCCGTATTCAGAAAGGGGCCAGAAAGTGGCGAGATTAAAAAAAAACGCTAGTTTGGTTGGCGGTTTTTTTTTCTGCCGGTGGCGGGGCGAGAAGGCACTTTCCGCCTAAAAATCCAACTTTTTCCGCCACGCTATATTCAAGTAGAGGCGAGTAGCTAAGCGGAGCTATTCGCCTCTCTAGAATACCGTTTTGCTGGCGGATCAGCCACGCAAGAAAAAGATGGCAAGTTGCTGCCCAGAGGCAGGGGATGAGTGGCGGATCGGCACTAAGAAAAAATTCAGGCCTTTTTCCTGGCTGGGAATGATGCCGGACCCCGCCCCCGGCATGCATCCGAGGCAGGAAAAATGCATTTAAAGCCCACTTCATTACCTTAGCGGTTAACCGCTAAGGTAATGAAGGGGTTAAACAGCCGTGCCAGCTTTATTGTGGGTAGCGGGGGTGGGTGAAGGGGGTATTTGGCCCTTGTTGTTTGTTTAGGGCTTGCGGGGGGTTGAGGGCGCACTTAACCCCTTCACGACCGTAGCGGTTAATACCGCTATGGTCATGAAGGGGTTAAGGCCTCCCGCTACCCACCCGCAAGCCCTAAACAACCACCGTTGGGGCTAATACCCCCTTCACCCACCCCCACTACCCACAATAAAAAAAAATACACACACCAGCCCCACACTATTTAAATAAATATATATATATATATATATATATATATATATATATATATATATATATATATATATGCAAATATAGCTGTATGCTCATCTGCATGTCTTAGGCAGGTCTGCAACCCCGCCTTTCCCCATTATCACCCAGCATACAGCACAACCACTGCAGCAAGGGATTCTGGGAAATGACATGCAAATGAGCACACAGTGTCACTTTTTGCCTCAATAACCATTTTTAACATGGTTCCCTATAGGCTTAAGCTTGCTGCATGGTCACAGCTTTGAGCACAGCCAGGGTTAAGGTGCATACCCAGAAAAACACCCACAGACAGCTGTTTTGACCTTGATGGGTCTCATCAGTGTGGGGTTGATTTTACTGGGAATGCAAGAGAGGCTAAGGGATAGGCTAAACCATAATACTGAGTTAAGTTATGGTGAGTAAAAAAAGTGACAAAAACCCTCCACAGGAAAGCAAATATGCAAATATAGCTGTATGCTCATCTGCATGTCTTAGGCAGGTCTGCAACCCCGCCTTTCCCCATTATCACCCAGCATACAGCACTTCCACTGCAGCAAGGGATTCTGGGAAATGACATGCAAATGAGCAGAAGAGAGCCCAAATGCAAATCGGCGACTCACCCACTTCCAGCGATGCTGACAGTGACCTTGAAAGCTACCTGGAGGAGGAGGAAGCAGAGATGCAGGAGGCAGCCATTGCAGAGGTGCAGGCGGCCATTTTAGAACAGCCACCTAGCGAGACACTGGTGACCATGGAAGAGCTCATAAGAGAGGGGCAAGAGGCAGCAGAGACCCTCCTCCTCCATGACAACCTAGGGCAAACCATGGAGCTGCTAGTCCAGCTGTGCGAGGAGATCAACAAGACCACCCACGCCAGCGAGGATGGTAACTAGTATCACTGCATGTCTGTCCAACCCTTTATCCCCAAACTAATGGCGTCTTTTAACATTTTCTCCATTAACGTAAGGAGCATAGGAGAGCGGATGAGACGTGCCAGAGTACTAACATTCCTTTCTTTACAGAAATGTGATGTGTATATGCTACAGGAATGTGCCTTACCTTTTTCTCGATCCTACAGGCACCTGAGCGGGCAGTGGTCTCACAGACCCTCCTACTGGTCTGGGGGGAACGGGTGCAGGAACGCGGGTGTAGCCATTTTGATCCGGGGGGTATGTTTCACTGTTGATTCTGTCCATGAACTCGTCTGCGGCAGACTACTGGTCGTAGACGGTTCGTGGGCAGGGGAGCCGATTAGGCTCATCAATGTGTATGCCGCCCCCCGGAGAAATGAGCGCTTGGAACTTTTCCAGCACCTTCGCCCTTGGCTCGCAACCTCCAGGGCAGTGGTGATGGGTGGGGATTTCAACTGCACGATTGAGGTGGGGGGGCGCGTGCCCCCCAGCAAATCAGCAAAGATAGATGTGACGTCCAGGCTACTCATGGCGATGATTGCGGAGGCATCCCTGAAGGACGCAGTGGGATCTATGGGAGCAGGTGCCGCAAACTACTCTTGGTGCCACCCAAATGGTTCCGTGCGTTCTCGGATTGACTTCCTGTTGACCACCAAGCAGGTACAGCACAGACAGCACTCCATGGTCGCAGTACATTTCTCTGACCACAGAGCCATTCATCTTCAGGGGCTCCTGGGTGGAGGTTTCCCCCCAGGGCCAGGATCCTGGAAGCTGAACTGCGCACTGCTGGAAAGGGAGGAGATCATGGAGGAGCTGAGAACAGCATACACAGCATGGAAAGAAGAAAAGGCCTGTTTCCCCAGCACTGCAGAGTGGTGGGAATTCACGAAGATAAGGATCCGTTGCTTCCTGCAGGCAAAGGGCAGACGCCTGGCGTGGGGGAGGAAGGGGGAGTTCGAGGGCCTGCAGCGCAAGCTGCAGTCCCTGCATGACCTCAAACGCTGCAGATGGAACGTGGATGACGACCTGGAGGAAACCAAGGAGAGCCTGCAAAAGCACTTTGAGGAGGAATCCAGACGAATCATCTTCCGCTCCAAGGTGGAGAACCTTGAGAGGGGGGAGAAATGCAATGCCTTCTTCTTCAAGAAACTCCACTCTGCCCACATGCCCCTGAGGGAGCTGCGAGACAAAGATGGCAACGTGCAGCAGGGGAAGGAGGAAGTCATGGGAGTCGTGAAAGATTTCTATGAAGACCTCTACTCCCTAAAAGCATCAGACCGAGACCAGGCTGACAAATTCCTGTCAGGGATTACAAACACCATCGACCCGGCAGGAAAAGCAGCCATGAACGCCCCCCTGATGCTGGAGGAGCTCCACGCTGCAACCAAATCCTTTAAGAAGGGTAGGACGCCGGGCGGAGATGGTATCCCAGCTGAGTTATACACGAAGCTGTGGATCGGCCCGGACCTGCTCGAGCTTTACAGGGAAATGGAAGCAGAAGGTAGGATGCCCCCAACGCTGAGGGAAGGAATGCTGACGCTCTTGTACAAACGGAAGGGGGAGAGGTGCGACCTCAAGAACTGGCGTCCCATCTCCCTCCTGAACGCGGACTACAAGATCCTAGCAAAAGTCCTAGCGAACAGACTGAAGAAGGTCATCAGCCAGATCATCCACCCAGACCAGACGTGCGGCATCCCCGGACGCAGGATCGCAGACAGCCTCGCCCTAATCAGAGACGCAGTCCACTACATCAAAGACCGCCGTGTACACGCGGCCCTGGTCACCCTTGATCAGGAGAAGGCCTTCGACCGTGTCTCCCATGATTTCATGGGCAGGGTGTTGCGTGAGTATGGGATGGGGGAGATGTTCTGTTCTTATGTTAACCTGATGTACCTTGACATTTGCAGTGTGGCGATCGTGAACGGATGGAAGACTAACCCCTTCCCTGTCCTCTCAGGGGTTAGGCAGGGCT
The DNA here is from genome assembly GCF_040206685.1 of Ascaphus truei. Lineage (NCBI taxonomy): Eukaryota > Metazoa > Chordata > Amphibia > Anura > Ascaphidae > Ascaphus > Ascaphus truei. Next base: position 84,066,242 of record NC_134487.1, on the reverse strand, counting down.
GCCCTCTTTCACCTCTCCTTTTTGTCTGTTGTATAGAGCTCTTCGCCCAGTGCATCAGACGAGACGCAGAGATCAGAGGGATCATCGTGCCAGGACCCCAGAGACGCGAAGTGAAGTGCTCGCTCTACATGGATGACGTCACCATCTTCTGCGCAGATAGCCGGTCGGTGAAGACGCTGGTCCAGACGTGCGAGGATTTCGGGAAAGCTTCAGGAGCAAAAGTCAACTGCGGGAAGTCAGAGACCAAGCTATTTGGGCTTTGGAACCTGACTGCCGACCCCCTCCCCTTCCCCATCAGAGCAGGCCTCATTCAAATCCTTGGAGTCTGGTTTGGTGTGGGGAGCGAGGCCGCTGCCCTGAAGAGCTGGAACGAGAGGCTGAACACGGTGAAGACGAATATCGGATTGTGGCGCCTCTGACCCCTCACCATTGAGGGGAAAAAGCTGGTACTGCTGAACGAGATCCTCCCTGTCCTGCAGTACGTGGCCCAGGCATACCCGCCTTCGACCAGAACCTGCCCGAAGATCTCCATGGCAGTGTTCCGCTTTGTCTGGGGGGCCAAGTTTGAGAGGGGAAAGCGCGAGGTGATGTACAAAGAACCGCACAAGGGGGGTAGAGGAATCCCCGACATCCCCACTATGCTGCGCGCCTTCTTTGTAAGCAATTGCGTGCGGATCACCCTGAGAGACTGCAACAAAGACTCCTCTGGCTACTCCATGTCCCGCCTCCTACTTCTGCCGCTCTGGAGAGCACTGGGGTGGGACAAGTGGGACAGCTCCATCCCTTACAGCTGGCGCACGCCCTGGTTCTACAAGGACGTGAAGAAGTTTGTGAGGCAGAACAATCTGGAGGGAGTAAAACCAGACCTGTGGAAGCCCAAGGTCATCTACAAAATGATCAGGGCTAAAGACATCATGGAATCGGTCCCAGGTCTCCACCCCAACACCTTTGGAACGGTGTGGAGGAATGTGGCATCGAAAAGACTAATGAACAAACACAAAGACATTGCTTGGCAGGCCATACACGGGGGACTCCCTGTGAATGCGGACAAGTACCAGAGTAAACTCAGCCTCGTGAGGCACTGCCCCAGGTGCAACCCAGTGGAGGAAAGCATCATACACCTCATCTGGAACTGCCCCTTTGCGCAGGCCTTGCTGCGCGCGCTGGACACTGACTTAAAGGATTATATACCGAGGAAGTGCGTCACGTACTACTCGGTGTTCCACGGACTTTTCACAGGAACACACACAGAGGACGCAATCGAAGCCGGTTGGCGTCTAATGTGCTGTTTCAAGGACGTTTTACTATTCGCCAGGGAACGTTTGATCAAGGGGAAGAAGAGGATGTCGGTACAGGACTGTCGCAGGCTGCTCCACAGCCTGCTCAAGGACTATTCCATCTTTGATGGCCCTGAGGAGGAGGATTAAACACCCCCCTCCCCACCCCCCCCTTACTCCCCCGCCCCAAAAGTTTTTCTGTGCAATAAAGTTAGAGATAATGTGTGTATGATATGTCATGTCTGTGGTGCGGTGCATACATATAAATGCACTGCACCGCCGTGTTCGTCACAGTTTTTTACTTTTGGGGAAACCATTAATAAAAATGTATGTGAGTTGTGTGGGATATGCACTGCGCCGTTGTTAACGTCGCGGTTTTTTTTTCGTTTGGAAAATGATTTATGTACTGTTATAATCTTGTTGTAAAGATTCGCTGCATAATAAAAGAATTTTCAAAACAAAAAAAAGCTGTCTGTGGGTGGTTTTCTGGGTATGCACCTTAACCCTGGCTGTGCTCAAAGCTGTGACCATGCAGCAAGCTTAAGCCTATAGGGAACCATGTTAAAAATGGTTATTGAGGCAAAAAGTGACACTGTGTGCTCATTTGCATGTCATTTCCCAGAATCCCTTGCTGCAGTGGAAGTGCTGTATGCCGGGTGATAATGGGGAAAGGTGGGGTTGCAGACCTGCCTAAGACATGCAGATGAGCATACAGCTATATTTGCATATTTGCTTTCCTGTGGAGGGTTTTTGTCACTTTTTTTACTCACCATAACTTAACTCAGTATTATGGTTTAGCCTATCCCATAGCCTCTCTTGCATTCCCAGTAAAATCAACCCCACACTGATGAGACCCATCAAGGTCGAAACAGCTGTCTGTGGGTGGTTTTCTGGGTATGCACCTTAACCCTGGCTGTGCTCAAAGCTGTGACCATGCAGCAAGCTTAAGCCTATAGGGAACCATGTTAAAAATGGTTATTGAGGCAAAAAGTGACACTGTGTGCTCATTTGCATGTCATTTCCCAGAATCCCTTGCTGCAGTGGAAGTGCTGTATGCTGGGTGATAATGGGGAAAGGCGGGGTTGCAGACCTGCCTAAGACATGCAGATGAGCATACAGCTATATTTGCATATTTGCTTTCCTGTGGAGGGTTTTTGTCACTTTTTTTACTCACCATAACTTAACTCAGTATTATGTTTTATATATATATATATATATATATATATATATATATATATATATATATATATATATATATATATATATATATATATATATATATATATATAAAAATATATAAATATATAAATATATATGACCCCAACAACACCTATACCCCCCTCACATACAAAACAGTAATGGGCACAATGACTATTATCCACAAATGGATAATTGTGCAGTTGTCCATTTAAAATACATACAGAACAATAAAGGCATTAAATACATATAGCACTCACCCATGTGCGGCTGCCACGATGAAGGCCATCCTCATCTTCCTCCTGCCCATGCCCCATCCGCTTCTGCAAAACAGACACAAGAATAAAAACATCCAATGTAATGTCCCCTAACCCCTTAATCACCATAGCGGTTATTAACCGCTACAGTCATTAAGGGGTTAACCCACCATCACCCACATACCCTCCCCCACTAACCACCCCACCTCCTGAGGCCTAACCACCCTCAACCCACTACCCACAAGGGAGGCCTACCACATACCCTTGGGGCCAATACCCCCTCCCCCAACACATACAGTACAATAATGTGCCAAATAACTATTATCCACATAGGGATAATACATTATTTGGCCATTATTAAACACATTAAATATCGTAGTAAAATAAAGAAAATTCTACTAACCTCATCAATAAGAAGGCTCTGTCGCCAGCATCATCCTTGGGGTCCGTTGCCAAAATAATAAATATCCAATACATATCAATGACATTAACATACCAATGAACCCCATAATCACCTTATCGGGTACTAACCTCAAAGGTAATTAAGGGGTGAAGCCATCCTGCAATGGCAACACCACTTATGCATAACATCCTCAATGAATTAAAAAGCAATTTCCTAAACAAATCTCATGTAATCATTCAATCTGAAGCCTCAAATGCCACTTAAAACATTGCATTTACAGTGTATACATGTAGCATAACATTTAAACTACATGTACACGCTGCAAATCAATGTTAACAATACAATAATCCAATTAAAATAGCCTGACATCACAAGAAGTATATTATGTAATCCAATAAAGTCACCATCAATGAATTAACAGACATGAATTACATCCCTAAACAATTAAAATACCATCCATACCAATTACACAATAAACTATAGCTATCGTTACAGAGAACAAGTTCAAAACATACAAAAAAGGACACAAAAAATTACAATAGACTAAAGCAAGCCTCTCCATAACCTACAGTACAGCATAGAAGCTCAAAAATTACATCTCTCTAATAATAAAATATATTTAACACACATCTATGCATAGCAGCATAGCCACAATCATTTACAATACAGTAAATCAAGCTTTTACAACACTATCATTTCTTACCCTGTATGTATATATCTCTCTAGACATAATACATACATACATACAGTGGCAAGAAATGATATGCATAAAAAAAAAATTAACACATGAAAAAGCAAAAAAAAAACACAGTTACATTAAATACATTTCTTTATTTAACTTACCATTACTTGACCCCACCGACTCCCGTTGATCAGATTACTCACGAACCAATCCACGAACAGGAACCCATAAAATAATAAACCAGAAAATAATAAACATTAAAATAATAAAACACGACAATCCAGGGGTCTTCTCTTGTAATCCATCTTCATCTATATTCTTCTATCTTCTTCCGGGGTCTTCTTCCCGTCTGCTGCCACGCCCTGGTCTTCTTTCTTCTCCGGAGGTCCTTCCTCCTCGGCGTCTGGCTTCAAAATGAGACGACATAGGCTTTTAAAGGCCTATGACGTCACATTTTCGTCATGGTTCCCACGGCCCTGATTGGGCAGTGAAAACCATGTTTTTTGGCCGATGTAAAAAAAAATTATAACGTCACTTAAAGGCAAAGAAAGCACAGCCAATCAGAATGGCTTTGCTTCAATTGCCTTTAAGATGACGTCATGAAAAGAAACATGGCCGGACTCACATGGTACGGCAGCCAATCAGAGCGTGGGAAGTCTATCCCTACTCTGATTGGTTCAAGTGCCATGTGACAGGCTTTCAATGACGTCATATCCGTTCTTCCCCAAGTCTCTGTCACATGGTCTACCAGAGCCAATCATGTGTTAATTTTTTATGCATATCATTTCTTGCCACTGTATGTATGTATGTATGTATGTCTAGAGAGATATACACATACAGGGTAAGAAATGATAGTGTTGTAAAAGCTTGATTTACTGTATTGTAAATGATTGTGGCTATGCTGCTATGCATAGATGTGTGTTAAATGTATTTTATTATTAGAGAGATGTAATTTTTGGGCTTCTATGCTGTACTGTAGGTTATGGAGAGGCTTGCTTTAGTATATTGTAATTTTTGGTGTCCTTTTTTGTATGTTTTGAACTTGTTCTCTGTAACGATAGCTATAGTTAATTGTGTAATTGGTATGGATGGTATTTTAATTGTTTAGGGATGTAATTCATGTCTGTTAATTCATTGATGTTGACTTTATTGGATTACATAATATACTTCTTGTGATGTCAGGCTATTTTAGTTGGATTATTGTATTGTTAACATTGATTTGCAGCGTGTACATGTAGTTTAAATGTTATGCTACATGTACACTGGCGACACACTTTATTCGAGCTCGGCTAATCCCACGAATTCGGGTATACTCGGGTGTATTGAAGTTTGTGACTGTTTTCTGCCCGAGTGCATTGCGTTATTTTCCAGGCAGGGATTGAAGCATTTTATTCCCGCTGGCTGCAATACTGCACAGTATATATATATATATATATACTGCATTATAATTCATGAATTTATGCCATCTGGTAGACACACGAAGCATTGCAGCCTATTAAATCCTAATCATTATCATTTAACAGATCAGCCGCCCGTCATCCAGGCATGAACCATGGCTGGGAAGGCAAACGCAACGGGGCTTGTCAGAGGTGAGGAGCGGCGCAATCCAGGTATCTGCCAGGTACATACTGGGTATTTGCTCGAATAAAGTGTGTCGCAGCAGTATACACTGTAAATGCAATGTTTTAAGTGGCATTTGAGGCTTCAGATTGAATGATTACATGAGATTTGTTTAGGAAATTGCTTTTTAATTCATTGAGGATGTTATGCATAAGTGGTGTTGCCATTGCAGGATGGCTTCACCCCTTAATTACCTTTGAGGTTAGTACCCGATAAGGTGATTATGGGGTTCATTGGTATGTTAATGTCATTGATATGTATTGTATATTTATTGTATTGTATTGTATTGTATGTCTTTATTTATATAGCGCCATTAGTGTACATAGCGCTTCACAGTAGTAATACATGTGGTAATCAAATAAATAACAGATAATATAAATAACAGATCATGGGAATAAGTGCTTTAGACATAAAAGTAACATTTCGGAAGAGGAGTCCCTGCCCCGAGGAGCTTACAGTCTAATTGGTAGGTAGGGAGAACGTACAGAGACAGTAGGAGGGAGTTCTGGTAAGTGCGTCTGCAGGGGGCCAAGCATTATGTATCGTGTTTAGAATATCCACAGTGCTATTCATATGCTTCTTTAAGCAAGTGTGTCTTAAGGTGGGTCTTAAAGGTGGATAGAGAGGGTGCTAGTCGGGTACTGAGGGGAAGGGCATTCCAGAGGTTTGGGGCAGTCAGTGAAAAAGGTTTAAGGCGGGAGAGGGCTTTAGATACAAAGGGGGTAGAAAGAAGACATCCTTGAGAAGAACGCAAGAGTCTGGATGGTGCATACCGAGAAATTAGGGATGAGATGTAAGGAGGGGCAGAAGAATGTAAAGCTTTAAAAGTGAGGAGAAGAATGGAGTGTGAGATGCGGGATTTGATCGGAAGCCAGGAGAGGGATTACTATTATTATTATTTTGGCAACGGACCCCAAGGATGATGCTGGCGACAGAGCCTTCTTATTGATGAGGTTAGTAGAATTTTCTTTATTTTACTACGGTATTTAATGTGTTTAATAATGGCCAAATAATGTATTATCCCTATGTGAATAGTAGTTATTTGGCACATTATTGTACTGTATGTGTTGGGGGGAGGGGGTATTGGCCCCAAGGGTATGTGGTAGGCCTCCCTTGTGGGTAGTGGGTGAGGGTGGTTAGGCTTCAGGGGGAGGGGGGGTTAGTGGGGGAGGGTATGCGGGTGAGGGTGGATTAACCCCTTAATGACTGTAGCTGTTAATAACCGCTATGGTGATTAAGGGGTTAGGGGACATTACATTGGATGTTTTTATTCTTGTGTCTGTTTTGCAGAAGCGGATGGGGCATGGGCAGGATGAAGATGAGGATGGCCTTCATCGTGGCAGCCGGACATGGGTGAGTGCTATATGTATTTAATGTCTTTATTTTTTTATTATTATTATTTATTGTTCTGTATGTATTTTAAATGGACACATGCACTATTATCCATTTGTGGATAATACTAATGTTGCCCATTACTGTATTGTATGTTGTGTATTGCTGCTATGTTTATTGGGGGTGTTATGCATTTGTCCCCAATAAACATGCTATTATGCGTTAACCCCTTCATTGCCTTAGCGGCTATCCGCTATGTTAATGAAGCAGCATTAATGTATTTTAATAATATTGTGCGGGAGCAGGGGGCCCCCTGAGCTGAACCGCATTTATTTGTGGCTCAGAGACCCCCTGCTTCCCGAGTTACAGGCCCCGGTTTGGGGCATCGGTTACAGTGTGGACGCCATGTTTGTTGCGGGCATGTAGCGTATGGGACGCTATAAACATGGCGGCGACACTGCCCATCCGATCACACATACCAGGGCCTGTAACTCGGGAAGCAGGGGGTCCCTGGTCCACAAAGTGATGCGGTTCAGCACGGGGGACCCCCTGCTCACTGTACAGTATTATTAAATAAATATTAATGCTGCTTCGCTACCAAAGCAGATACTCTGTAAGGTAAGGAACGAGTCTTTATTGATATGTGTGTTTTACTCATAGTGTAGATGTGCAGAGGGTCTCCGGAGCTGAAGCGCTTTTGTTTTAGGTCCGGGGACCCCCTGCTTCCCGAGATACAGAACCTTTATAGGGTGCCGGTATCCCTCTGCTTTGTTTACATTCCGCGGTCACGTGATCGGGACCTTTAAATGCAGAGGGATACTGGCTCCTCATAAAGGGGCCTGTATCTCGGGAAGCAGGGGGTCCCCCGACCTGAAACCAATGCGGTTCAGCTCCGGAGACCCCCTGCACATGTACACTATGAATAAAAGATGTTTTAAAAAAAAAAATTTTTGTGCTGATGTTTGCGCCGAGAGAGCAGCGGATCTCTCTCTGCTGCAAACACAACTCGGCAGGGGACGGCTTCTCGGCAGTTTCTCACCAGGCAGCCGTCCCGCCACCGGTTACACGCCATTTCATGAAATGGTGGTGGCTAATTCATTCGCCAGGGATTCGCCCCTTACAGCATACAGCCAGTTTAACATGCCAAAAACATGGCTAATTGCTAAAGTGGCTAATGCATTTTTTCGCTGCTTACTGCATGATACCCTATATCCCCAATCTGATTGGTTGTTGCTTTTGGTGACGTTATGTTAAAGGGAAAGGAAGCACAGCCATTCTGATTGGCTGACCACTTCCTTTACATAACATTACCAAAAAAACAAAAATACACATGGTTTTCAAAGCTAATTAGAGACGTGTGAACAATTTGCACACAAATGTGATGTCCCGGGCCTATAACAACAGCCTGTGCAACCTCATTTGACGGCAAGAAGCCGAGAAGGGAGGATCTCCTCCTCCAATAGGATTACAAGTGCATGCCTGCTGAAGATGGGTGGAGGAGGAGGAAGACTATTTAATCTGGTAGTTCTGATTGGCCGGCGAAACCGGCCAATAAGATCAACAGGTAACTCACTGGTCCTAAGGACGCAGAGAGAAAAAAATAACAGACTAACAAAAATATAACGTAATCCGGTATCAAGGGCAACAGTAAATTAAAATAATGTGCACTAAAATAGGAAAGTTAATGTAAAAAAATCCAAATGGGGGATACCAAGCAGAGCACCAAGCCCGACGCCCACAGGGAGGCAAAATCTGAAACCGCCCAAGTGGATTTGCGTACGTGTACTCTGCCCGGATATGGGAGTGCACCAGCGCCCGGAACATGGCCACAGTGTTTGTTTGGACCTCCCTCTCCAAACACTGCTTCCTGATCTTAAAAATGGCTAGCTTAGCCAATGCCAGGAGCAGGTTGATGAGGAGATCCCTAGGCTTATTGTCCCAGGACACTGGGCACCCAAAAATAAAAAGGTGAGGGGAAAAGTGCACCCAGAAAGCAGGATAAGGACTCCCACTTGCCACAGAAGGGGCAGGCAATGTGGGAGTCCGTGAAGTGGGCCAAGTACTCTCCCGTGCTCAGTGCACCGTGGACGACTCTCAAACTCAAATCCCCGGCAGGATGGGGAAGCAACTCTGAATAGAGTTCCCTCCACCGGGGCCTCTCACCCTCGTTTGCATGCAGTATCTGCCTCCAGATGGTATCGGGGCAGGCGAGGTTGTGCAGTGTATGGAGCACGAGAGAGTACAGGCCTCTCCTCAACATGCCGCGGAAACATGCTGGGGACATGTCCCCCAACCTGCTGAGGTTAAGGGCGAGAGGAGCCTGAGGGGGTTGCCGTGGCTATGGTACCATGCAAAGATCCAGAGAACTGGGGGGGATAAGTGGGCACGGCTCTCCGGTCGGCAATACCCCCTCGATGAAGGTGTGTGAGTCAGGGTGGATGGCATCTTTAATCTCCTGGATCAAATGACAAGGGACGCGGGCAGTAGGCAGAACCATACGGTGTGTGAGAACCACTGCCCCTACCCAGTCCCATCGTTCATAGTCCAGGAGATCCCCGACTCTGGTCACCCGCGTCAGGATTATTTGGCAGCAGATATAGGGTGAATCCAACATCCGAGCCCTCACTGCTGGATTAAAAAGCAGGGGCTCGGCGAGGAGACCAACCCCCACCGCCGCCTGTCCTTTCCTGGGCGCAGTCCTGGCTCCAGGCCCTTGGTAAGTCCTGGTAGTGTGCCGGCAGTACCGAGAAGTCTCTACCTAACCCCTTGGGCTTGATGATAAACAGTTGCCGGTCATACCCCATATTGCACAGCTGGCGAGAGATACTGGTCGACAGCTGGCATCGCTGCGGAGATGGATTTGCGAATAGGTGTCTCTGCAGGTATTGGAGGCAGAAAGTGTGTATCTGGGAGTGGACACACACCCTCTCCCAGAGAGAGGCAAGCAACACCCGCAGAGACCCAATGCTTAACCATCCAGAGAAAGTCCAGCAACTTCCTCTGGATTTTGATGACAAATTCAGGGGTTGGAACTATGACTATCAGCTGGTGCCACAGCTGTATGGCCAGCAGATGGTTGATCAACAGAGTCCTTCACCTGAGGGAAAGCATGTTCGACAGATACGCCCATGACTCCAGACGAGCGATGACTCTTCAAGATCACTGAAGTTTTCTGGGGCGGGTTCTCAGCAGCAGACAGGTAGACTCCCAGATACTTGAGAGTATCGCTCCCCCACGAGACATTATGAAACATGGATGGCAAGGAGTTTTCCTGTAAGAGACCTACCAAAAGGCCGGAGCACTTGGACCAGTTGATCCAAGCTGGAGGCCGCAGTGTAGACCACTTTGCACGCTTGTGCCCACTCCAGATCAACTAGGACCTGGGCCACGAGGAGCACGTCATCAGCATAGGCTGACAGGACTACCCGCATGTCAGACTCCTGCAGCATCAGCTCGGAGAGCCTCCTCCTCAGTAAGCAGAGGAAGGGCTCGATGGCCAGCGTGTACAGTTGCCCAGATAGGGGGCATCCTTGACGTACTCCCCGACCAAACGCCAAAGGTGCCATCAGGGACCAATTAATCTTTACCAGACACTCTGCAGAGGCGTACAGCATCCGGAGAAGGTTCACAAATCGTGGGACAAAACCAAACGCCTGAAGGGTCTGTATGAAAGATCGGTGATCCAGCCTGTCAAAGCCTTCTCCTGATCTAGAGACAGGAAGGCAAGTGACAGACCAGTCCTCTGTGCATTGTGCAGCAGGTCCCGGACCAGAATTTTTTTATCATGAATGCTCCGGCCCGGGATAGTATAGGACGGGTCCGGGTGAATCACTTCTGCCAGCACGGACTTGAGCCTCAGCGAGAGCGTTTTGTCTACAATCTTATAGTCCGTGCTGAGCAGCGAGACCGTTAGCGATCTGGTGGCAATCCCCCTTCTTTGGCAGCAGAGACAGTACTGCCCGCCGGCACGAAAGGGGCATCTCACCGTCTCCAGGGCTTCGGCCAGGACCTCGGTGAAATCGGGTCCCAGCATCTCCCAGAATAATTGGAAGAACTCACAGTCAGCCTGTCTAGCCCTGGCGCTTTTTCGCGGGACATGATATGGGGGGCTTCAGAGAGCTCGGCCAGAGTCAATGGTAACTCAAGCCGCTCCCTTTTACCCTCGCTGACTGTAGAAGCCACTCCCATAAGATCCTGCATGCGTTTGGCTGGATGGACTCCGGAGAGGAAAGGTCTATGTAGAACCTACTGGCCCTGTCCCTGATGCTCTCCGGGACCATCAGGGGGGAACCGTCCTCGGACAGTAAGCAGGTGACATGTTTACGGTTTCCCCTCTTTTTCTCCATTGCGTAGAAGAGGCGCGACCCGCGACTTATCTCCCAAAGGAACTGGATGCAGGATCACACATATGCCAACCCCTCAGCCCCCCCAGATCTCCGAACTTCCAACTTTCGGAGAGCGCACTTCCTCTCCATATACGCACTCTGCAGGAATTAGCCCCCTGACACAGACAGCCGCTCCTCGAAATCGAGCACCTCCCTCCTAAGGCCCTCAATCTTAGCATCGCACTGTCTGCTAGCACATTTGGCGTGCTCCTGACAAACATGGTGCAGACGAACCTTGCCCACGTCCCACCACTGCTCTAAAATGGCAAAGTCTGACCTGCAACCTCTCCAGGCTGTCCAAAAGTCTATTGTCCGCGTCGAAAGTCTCCAGGTATTCAGAAGTATATGAAGCCCTGCATTCTCAAGGGTCCGGTGGCAGGAGCATACATGTTCAAGAAATTGAAAGTGCAGTCCTCGTGCCGGACCCTGAGATGCAACAGACAGCCTGAACAACAGTTTTGGCAAGCAGTAGCTCAGAGTCCTTTCAGCCAGAGAACAGGGTCACCCCCCCACTAGATGACGAAGTGAGGCAGCTTAAGAAGACCCTGCCTCGTCACCCCAGATGCCAGCTGGCTTTGGCCTCTGGAGTGGTATGGGTTTCTTGCAGGAAACTCACAGAATACCCTTCATTCTGTAAAAAGGAGAGTACCTGGAACCTGCGAAACCCATCCCTACAGCCATTTACATTAAGCGTAACGATGCTCAAAGCCATTGGTAATCAGGAGTTTTTCTTGTGCTTCCCACAGGGTGTTGAATCCTGAGTAGCCATGTGGCCTCGCAACAAGTGGTAAAACCTCCGGGCGTGAACATGGTCAAGGGTCCTGGAGTTTTTGGCCCTGTGGTTGGACCTCATATATAACATGAGAGAGTGGAGAATGAGTGAGGCATCCTTCCACCTCTCGAGGGCTAACTGCACCTTCATGCTTCTCTGCTAGTTCCTGGGCAGGGATAATGGGGATCAAGGAGTCCACCGACTCCGCTGTGTCAGAGGACTCCTCACTGATCCCCAACTCCCCGGGCTCTTCTTGGCTGATGATCTCAAAACTCCCGCCCTTCCCTGTGGAAGTTAATATCCTCAGCCTTAGAATGGGCCCCCCATTTGGTGTTTTCACGGGGGGGTCCATTGTACCCTCTACGTTTGACTCTGAGGTAGAAAGTTCAGAGCCAGCTGGTAATGGTTGGAGGCAGTATCCCTCCGAGTGGCCTTGGGAGCCACAGAGGCACATAGTGCCTTCACTGCTTCCTCCAACGCCACCTGGGCAGATGAGATATCGCAGGGACCTGCAGTAATCGTGAGAGGGTTTTCCTCGGCGAGCACCCGATTGGGAGGGTACAGCCCAGCAGGCCCCTCCTGCAGAAATCCCAACAGAGACGCCCCACAGAGAAGGGCCACATCAGACGCTTCCCCGATGTAATTTGGAGTACTCGCCATAACACCCCCACTCATACCTGCCTCCCATGCTCCATCCCCCACACCCCCAACAACCCCCATTAATCCCACTCCCAGAATCATCCATGGGGGTCAGTCCAAGTTCATCCCCCTCCTCTGGTGACATGAGCTGGGGCATTGCCCCAGGTGTACAGCTGGAGGGGGATCTTTAGAGGGTGAACATAGTAAGGTTCACCCTTCTCGTCCTTAGCCACACTCTTGTTGGTTTTAAACTTCTTCTTCCTGGGGAATGATTCCCCAGGAGAGGGTGCTGCTGTCACCCCAGCAGGAGTTTCCTCCCGCTCCCCTGCACCCTGTATGGTTCTTACATTAGGGGTAGGGTGTGCGGGGGGGGGAGAAAGCAACAAAAATAGAGGGTGACTGTACCAGGGTGGCCTTTTTCCTCTCCCTTTGTTCTTTAGGGAGAGGTCTAGAATTCGCTGCCTGAGTAGGAGCAGCGACCTCTCCTACGGCCCTAGGGGGACCTGAGCCCTCGAGGACCCCGCTGTGGTGGGCACAGCGGTACAGGGTGTCTTAGCAGAGGGAGGAGCGGTTGCAGGAGCTGGGTTAGATTTTTTGTTTCCTTTGGGGCAGCTCCTGTGAGCGTGCCCCAGCTCCTTGCACACATAGCATCTAACTTCCTCTGTGCCATAGTACACCATGTACATGATGCCCTCGTAGGGCACACCAAAGGACATCTAAGCAGACTTTGTGCTCGGAGGAAGAATAAGCCCTTCCTGTACAGTACATCTTGGCTGCCACCACTGCAGAGGGACCCACAACATCTGCCACAGCCTTCACATAAGCCTCATTGCCCTGGCTAGGTTATATTGGGCACCTCACCCCATAGTTACATAGTTTCATAGTAGATGAGGTTGAAAAAAGACTTCCGTCCATCAAGTTCAACCTACAGTATGCTAAATTTAGACAACAGATACTTTATCCTATATCTATACTTATTGATCCAGAGGAAGGCAAACAAAAAACCCCATTAAGGGGAAAAATTAATTCCTTCCTGACTCCAAGAATTGGCAATCGGATTAATCCCTGGATCAACATCCTTCCCATGTATACTTATTTGGTATATCCCTGTATACCTTTCCCATCAAAAAGATGTCCAACCTTTTTTTGAACAAATCTATTGTATCTGCCATCACAGTCTCCATGGGTAATGAATTCCACATTTTAACTGCCCTTACTGTAAAGAACCCTTTCCTTTGTTGCTGGTGAAATTTCCTTTCCTCCAACCTTAAGGGATGGCCCGAGTCCTTTGTACTGCCCGTGGGATGAATGGTTCTTTTGATAGCTCCTTGTATTGTCCTTGAATATATTTGTATATAGTTATCATATCCCCTCTTAGACGCTTCTTTTCTAATGTAAATAAATCTAATTTAGCTAGCCTCTACTCATAAGTTAGAATGTACATCCCCTTTATTAATTTGGTGGCTCTTCTATGCACTCTCTCTAGTTCCATAATGTCTTTTCTTAGGATTAGTGCCCAAAATTGTACTCCATATTCAAGGTGTGGTCTTACTAATGCTTTGTAAAGGGGCATAATTATGTTTACTTCCCTTCCATCCATTGCCCGTTTGATGCAAGATAAGATCTTGTTTGCCTTTGCAGCTACTGCATGACATTGCACACTATTGCTAAGCCTGCTGTCTACAAGCACTCCTAAATCCTTCCTCAAGGAATCCTCAAGGATTCCCCCAATATATCTCCATTTAATTTGTAAGTCGCCTTTTTATTCTTGTATCCCAAATGCATAACCTTACATTTATCTGTATTAAACCTCATCTGCCATTTACCTGCCCACGTTTCCAGTCTCTCCAAGTCCTTCTGAAGAGAAATTACATCCTGCTCTGATTCTATTACCTTACACAATTTAGTATCATCAGAAAAGATGGAGACTTTGCTCTCGAACCCAACCTCAAGGTCATTAATAAACAAGTTAAAAAGCAGGGGTCCCAGTACCGATCCCTGAGGTACTCCACTCACGACTTTAGCCCAACCCGAAAAAGTTCCATTTATGACAACCCTCTGTTGTCTGTCCTTTAACCAGTTTTCAATCAAGGTGCATATATTATTACCGAGTCCAACTTTCTTTATTTTGTACACCAACCTCTTGTTTAAAACTGTATCAAAAGCCTTTGCAAAATCTAAGTAGACCACATTAACGGCATTACCCTGGTCTAGATTCCTACTTACCTCCTCAAAGAAACAAATAAGGTTAGTTTGGCAAGATCTATCCTTCATAAATCCATGCTGACTATTACTAATAATTTTATTTTCCATTAGGTTTTCCTGAATATTATCCCGTATTAAACCTTCAAGTAGTTTCCCTACTATTGAAGTCAGGCTTAAAGGTCTGTAAATTTCCCGGTTGTGATCTAGCTCCCTTTTTAAATATAGGCACCACATCTGCTTTACGCCAATCTTGTGGTACTGAGCCTGTGGAAATGGAGTCCTTGAATATTAAATATAATGGTTTTGCTATTACTAAGCTTAACTCCTTGAGAACTCTTGGATGTATGCCATCGGGGCCAGGTGCCTTATTAACTTTAATTTTTTCAAGTCGCTTATGAACTTCTTCCTCAGTTAACCAATTGTTCATTAATATGGAGGTTGTGGCTTCCTCCTGCGGCACTACTATTGAACTTGATTCTTCCCTGGTAAACACAGAGGCAAAGAATTTGTTTAATACCTCAGCTTTTTCCTTATCTCCAATAATCTGCCTACCCATCTCACACTGAAAGGGTCCTATATTTTCTTTTCTCATTTTTTTGTTATTAAGGTACTTAAAGAATTTTTTAGGGTTGACCTTACTTTCTATTGCAATCCTTTTTTCATTATCCATTTTTGCTAATTTGATTGCCCTTTTGCAATTTTTGTTACATTCCTTATAATTCTGATATGATATCTCCGTCCCTTCTGACTTAAAGAATCTAAACGCCTTCCTCTTCTTGTCCATTTCCTCCCCTACCTGTTTATTCAGCCACATTGGTTTTGACTTATTTCTTTTATACTTATTACCCAAGGGTATACACTGATAAGTGTGCTTTTCTAACAATGTTTAAAAGACTGCCCATTTATCTTCTACATTTTCCCCTGCAAAAACATCATCCCATTGTATTACTACTGTACTAGATTAGACCTCAGTTTATTAAAATCTGCCTTTCTAAAGTTTAAGGTCTTTGTTGAACCCAAGTAATCTGTTTTTTTGATAATTTATTTAAAATGAGACCATGTTATGATCACTGTTACCCAAATGTTCCAGGACTTGAATATTTGTTATTACTTCTACATTGTTTGATATGACCAAATCCAGAACTGCCCCTCTCCTGGTTGGTTCCTCAATAATTTGGGTCATATAATTGTCTTTAAGCACCCCCAAAAACCTGTTCCCTTTTGTTGTAACGCTAATCTCATTGCCCCAGTCTATGTCTGGATAATTAAAATCCCCCATTATGCATACATGACCCAGTTTTGATGCCTTCTCCATTTGCAAAAGTATTTTAGCTTCCTCAATCTCACAGATATTTGGTGGTTTCTAGCATATTCCCACAAACATTTTCTTTATACTTTTACCTCCACTGCTAATTTCTATCCACAAAGTCTCTACATTTTCATCATTACCCTTCATAGACATCATCCCTTATAATAGGTTTTAGATCCGGTTTAACATATAAACATACAGTACTCCACCTCCCTTCTATTTGTTCGATCCTTCCGAAAAAGAGAATAACCCTCTAAATTAACTGTCCAGTCATGAGTTTCACCCCACCATGTTTCAGTAATGCCTATGATATCATACTGTTCCCTTGCAGCTATTAATTCAAGCTCCCCCATTTTATCTGTCAGGCTTCTTGCATTAGCAAGCATGCATTTAAGTTTTTTTTCAGCCTGTACTATTATCTTATCTGCTCCTTCCTTTCTGCGCCCACTTTGTTTAGTCTTTAGAAGTTTTCTAGTATTATCTGTATTTACTATGGGTTTCTCACTGCTTGTCAAACTTGCACTTGCCCCCATTCTACCTCCATACCACCTTGTATCCTCATCTATTCCATTTAGTTAATAATCTGTTTCATTCCCCTCCCCCCTCCATCCTAGTTTAAAATCTCCTCCAACCTTTTTAGCATTCTCCCCCCTAGCACAGAAGATCCCTCTTCATTGAGGTGCAATCTGTCCCTAGAATATAGATGGCACCTCTCAGAAAAAGAGTCCCAGTGCTCTAAAAACCCAAACCCCTCCTTCCTGCACCACTTTCTTAGCCATGCATTAACCTCCCTGATCTCTGACTGTCTCCCTGCGGTAGCGCATGGCACTGGTAGTATTTCAGAAAATACTACCTTGGAGGTCCTTGCCTTAAGCTTTTGGCCTAGATCCCTGTAATCATTTTTTAGGACCCTCCATCTTTCTCTAACTTTGTCATTGGTGCCAACGTGTACCAAGACCGCCGGGTCAATCCCAGCCCTCCCCCAACAATCTGTCTACCCGATCCGCAATGTGCTGAACCCGATCACCCGGGAGACAACAAACTGTTCGGTTCATGTGGTCCTGACAACAGATTGCCCTATCTACCTTCCTAATAATGGAGTCCCCTACCACCACAATCTTTCTTTGTATCTGAGCATCCTGAGCCCCTCTGTGCTCTAGGAACGATTCCCCTGGCTGCTAGAGGAATTAGTCTCCCCCAGCCTTGCCATTTCTGCCCCAACATTCCCAATATCTTCACTCAACATGGCAAATCTATTGGGATATGTCAGCTCAGAAACGACCTGCCTCTCCCTATTGCCCCTGCTTCCCCTTCTAACTGTCACCCAGCTACCTACCTGCTCCTCACTAACAGAAACCAAGCTACCTACCTGCTCCTCACTAACAGTGCCACCATTTGCACCACTAGTAGAAGCAAGGGCCTGCTCAGTGAGCTCTAATTCCCTTTCAAGATTGCCAATGGCCCTCAATATTGCAAGTTGCCTCTTCAGATCAGCAATCTCTGACTCTAAAGAGACCACCCGCTCACACTATTCACAGCGGTATGCTCCTTGGAACAGCTGCTCCAAGTGCACATACACGTGGCAAGATGTGCATTGAGTGGCATTTTCAATCCTGCTCATTCTAGCAACTATGAAGTTTAGAAGTACTAACAGTAAACTGTACTTCAATAACTATACCTTGTTTAACCGCTTCCTTGTTCAAACTGCTTCTGGTTCTAACTGCACACACTTCAAACAACCAGCACTTGAAATCAACCACACATATCAGTCAGTACACACATGCTTCCTGCTTACGCATGTTGTGGCCCCAGCGTTGTTGTTGCTGGGGTTAATGCCTGCAGCTGCCACCTGCGCCCACGATGTAGCTGGGGCCACAGGGGTTAAGATACCAGCAAGAGCTGGGGGAGGTAGGGCACTGGATGTACCAGGCTGAGGGCTGTGGCCATGGTTTTTGCTCCTAGGTACCTTAGGTCTTGGGGTCCAGTGCCTGGATGCAGCCCCCGTCGACCTACTATTCCTCCTCCCTTAGGCATGATATTAAAAAGCCTCTATGTTAGGGGAGGAGGTAGTGCCCAGGGAGAGAGGTGCAGAGAGGATCTGTCTCTTTAAGAACAAATGATCTACCTCTCTGCTAAGGGAGGAAAAAAAGGCAGCTTTTCAATCGCTGCATTTTTTTCCCCCTCTCTTATTAATTCCTCTCTCCCTAGCAAGGAGCTGCACAACAGTATTTCCTTCTTTAAAAGCATAGAGCTCCAGAGGACCTGACGTGGGGGGAGGATCTGTGTTGGGTCACCTGCGATGTGGTCTCGTTATATACGGTCATTGACCATCAGATGGGACTAGATGCAATCAAAAGAGTCCTAGAACAGGATGTTGGAGTAGATGAGAAATTAAAACATTTCATTCTGGATGGAATCAGATTTATTCTGACGCATAATTTTTTTAGTCATGAACACAAGTTTTTCCTCCAGACATGCGGCACTGCCATGGGCACCAGGTTTGCACCTAGTTATGCCAACTTGTTTATGTCCATTTGGGAGGAGGATCATATCAGGTCCTCCAACCCATTTGGTGCAAACTTGGTGCTCTGGAAAAGATACATCGACGATGTGCTGTGTGTCTGGAGGGGGTCATTGGACCAACTAGAGGAATTCAAAGTATATCTGAATGACAATACGTGGAATCTTAGATTCACATTCAGTCAGAATAGAACTTCAATAAACTTTCTCGACCTCTCCCTGTATGTAGTGAATGGCATCATCCACACTAAAACCTTCCATAAGGAAGTAGATGCCAACACTTACCTATTGGCATCCAGCCACCATCACCCCAATTGGTTGTATAACATTCCCAAGGGGCAAGCACTTAGAATTAAGAGGAATTGTTCGGAAAACTCTGTGTATCAACAGCAAATTAGGGAGTTGAAAACTAAATTTATTGAACGGGAGTATAAAAATCAGGAATTGGACCTTGCGATCAAAGAGGTCAATGAAATCGATAGAGCGTTCTTGCTGTGTGGAAAAAGGCAGATGGCTGAGAATGGTCAGGCCCAGTTTCCATTTTTCATCACACAGTATAGTGGTATAGCTCCAATCATATCCAAGACACTGATCAAACATTGGGGTATCCTCCAAAGAGATCCAATCCTCAAGAGTATCCTACCCAATAAACCTAAAATAGTGTTTAAAAGAGCAAAGAATTTAAAATCCTCCTTATCACCTAGCTGTCCGTTCGATGGCCTAAGAGATCGCCATGTCACATGGCTAAATGATCTTAAAGGCTACTATACATGTCATAGCTGCATCGGATGTAAACACAGCAAAAAAAACAAAGACTTTTAAATCTAATGTGACAGGAAAAAGTTTTGACATAAAAATCTTCATCAATTGTAAAACCAACTTCTGTGTCTATTTGCTGGAATGCCCGTGCGGACTACAATATGTGGGCTGCACGGGGAGACCCCTTAAACGACGGTTCGCTGAACACGTTTACAACATTAAGAGGGGCCTCGACACATAGTGTCTCAAATCATTTCAGACAACATCATCACCAGAGTCCAGAAGGTCTAGTATGTGTAGGGATTGATAATCCAAAAAGTAGCTGGCGTGGGGGGGACAGGCTCAATACAGTCTCCAAAAGAGAAAGTTATTGGATATACACACTTAAGACCTTGACCCCCCTAGGCCTTAACATTGAATTTGACTTTGCAGCCTTTTTGAAGGACTCTTAATTTATTCCAGTCCAGTGAAGTGGGATATTCTAGAAAAGCATTCAGGGAATGCATTTACTTTATTGATTTTATATCATGTGAATTATGCCATGGTAATCCATGGCCGTTTATATGTGAGTATGATTGTTTTATTATTTCATTGGTTTTTACTGTATTCCTTATAAGTATTGTTCTCATCACCATGTAATTCTTGCCTTTTATTTATATATTATGTGGGCACATACACGTATTACTGTTAAGGAAGTAACCCCGATCGCGCTGTCAGTGTCAGAGCTGATCCTCCTTGATTAACATTGCAGCCAAGCCCCACCACCAGTAGGAGGATCTCTCTATTTGGGTCTGTATATAAGATATCACAAACTAAGCTCCACCAACCCCTGACGAAGTGACCACGTGTCACGAAACGCATAGGGAGGAGGAGCTTAGTCTTTTGAACCATCCCAGCATTCGTAGTCCTGCCGCAGGGAGAGTTTCCAGTAGCACTGACGTCACACGCCGAGTCGACAGCGTGTCTGTGTGCAGTGAGCCTCTCCGTCGTGGCGTTAGGAATTGCAAGCTGCGGACGGCAATTTGAGCAATACGATCTACCATTGCACCATGTGAGTGTATTTTAATACTTTTTATAGTGTTTTAAAAATAAAGGTCACTTCATACTACACTATTTTGTGAACAAAAAAGTAATAGTGCGCAAAACTAAATCGTGACGTGATAAGGTGAAGGATAAGTGAAATAAATAAATAAATAACTTAACCTAGGATTGAGCGTCTGCAGCTGTGATGGAATGGGGGGGCTCAAGATCCCCCTGGAGCTAGCAAATGGATACAAAAAAGACACAGCGCGCAACGCTCATAGTGCATTACAAAATATTATTGACATATATAATAAATGGGTGAGTAATGTGCGTACATCAAATGCAATAATAACGAGCAGTTTCGGGATATTTTACCCAACGCCTCCGGAGACCAGAATAGATGTCCTTGCAGGAGTGATGCTGCTGTCCTCGATATTGCAGGGTCCTATTGAAATTGGTGTACAACCTCTGCTGTTCCTTGCTCCCCTAAGCACAGGTAGGCTGGGAGATGCTGATTCCTGCAGTGCTTCAGCAGGGCAGTCTTTGGCATCAGCTGGGCGCCAGCGCTCTCCTCCGTGTGAAGCGCTTCCAGGATTGTGACGTCACCACGGGAATTTCGGCGCCGCTCACAAACAGTCAAAGTCGCGCACTGGGGTGCTAGTATGAGGCTAGAACACTGGTAAACCTTGTCCTACGCGTTTCGAAACGGAACGTTTCTTCTTCAGGGACTAATAATGAGTGGATTCAGATAGAAGCTATAAATCCCGCGATCGTGCCTCATTGGCTAAACCCTTAGTTCTATTGTCCAATAGGGAACCAGCGGGGGCGGGGTTAGAGTCCCGAAAACATACGTCACTAGCTATGATTAACAAATGCAAAAAACTTTGAACAAACTTTATTAACAAAAACACTGTTAACCAAGACGCAGTTGATGGGCTAAAAGAAAGAAAAAAGTGTTAATTACATGATAAATACACATAAAATCAATAATATCATTGCCCTAGGGACCTAAATAATAAGTAGTGAAATTTAGGATATATAAGAAGCATAAAAGTATTAGGAAGGTTCTGAACATATTGAGCAGCAAAATAAAATGTAATTAAAATGGTAAAAATGATTACAATTTCTAGAGGCATATTATAAAGTAGAATAAAAGGACATAATATGATATAAAAAATTATTTTGACTTAAAAAAGAGTTACTTATGATAAATAATTAATACAGAGACCAAATATCTATGTCCTCGTTTAAACCTCCTGGATACAAGGTGTTTAATTTATGTATCCAGAAGGTTTCTTGCCTGGATAATTCCTTAACCCTGTCCCCCCCTCTCCTATTCTTTGGAATATGTCTAATCCCTTTAATAAGGAGGGTTGAGGGATCACTGTTATGGCATGTTGCATAGTGTTTAGAGAGACTGTGTTTCATGAACCCCAGTTTAATGTTCCTCAAATGTTCTAAAATACGTACTTTTAGAGCACGTTTTGTGCGTCCCACATAGAAAAGACCACAGGGGCATTCTAATAAATACACTACATGGTCAGTGTTACAAAGAATAAAATCATTAATATTAATAATATCACCGTTTGGGCATTTAAAAGTTTTTTTATCAGGATGCATGTGTTTGCAAACAGAGCATCTCCCACATTTGAAATTCCCAGTTGGTTTATTATTCAACCATTGCCTCTCCCCGCTAGATTGTTCTTTTAATTTAATATCACTAGGGGATAGCATATTTTTTAAATTCTTAGCCTTCCTATAAATAAATTTAGGGAATTTCGAAAAGGTGGGTGCCCAAAAACGGATCGTTTGAAAGGATTGACCAATGTTTTTGTATAGTTTTCTCAATCCTATCTGTCATTGAGTTAAAATTTGTAATAAAAGATACATTGCACTTGCCCTCATCTAAGGATTTTTTAGTTTTTTTATCTCTTTTTATTAGCATGGATTTCCTGTCTATTTTTCTTATTTTCTCCAGATCCCCTTTTCATTTTTCCAGACGGTATCCCCTCTCCAAGAATTTAGATGTTAAATCTTTGGCCTGATCCTCAAAATCTTCTACAGTGCTGCAGTTTTTCTTTAATCTATAATACTGGCCACTGGGGATGTTGGATATCCACGTTTTTTTGTGGTTACTTGTGGCCATAAGGAGGTTGTTAGAATCAACCTCCTTAAAATGGGTTTTTGTTACCACAGTCCCATCTGGTGATGCCTTAAGATTAAGATCTAAGAAGTGTATTTCGCTGATATTCTGTACATGGGTAAAGGTCAGGTTCCTATCGTTGTTATTTATGTATTGTAAGAATAGATTAACTGAACACTGATCACCATCCCAGATGCACAGAATATCATCTATGAATCTACGCCACACAATGATGTTCGTTTTAAAGGGGTTTACGTTATCATTATAAATGTAGTCCTCTTCCCATTTTCCCATATACAGGTTTGCGAAACTGGGGGCAAATCTTGTGCCCATCGCAGTTCCGCAAACCTGCAAGAAAAAGTAATCGAGAAACATAAAATAATTATGCTTCAGGATGTATTCGATGGATTGTATTACAAACGGACTATTTAATGGATGCATGGTGGCGTCATTCATCAAATATGATTGGACTGCATATATACCTTCTGTATGTGGGATGTTTGTATATAAGGCCTGCACATCGCAGGTTAACCACCTGTAGGATTCTTTCCACACCACACCTTCCATCAGGTTCAACACTGATGTTGAGTCTCTCAGGTAGGAGGGAAGTTTTGCCACATGTGGTTGTAAAAAGAAATCCACATATTGGGATAGATTAGATGTTAAACTATCGATTCCCGATATAATCGGTCTACCTGGCGGGTTTGTTAAGCTCTTGTGTGTTTTTGGGAGGTGGTAGAAAATCGCAATTTTTGGGGAACTACAGTATAAAAAGTCATATTCTCTTTTTTCAAGGACATTATTTTTGAGGGCTTCATCAAGGAATTCTTTTAAAGGGACTAAAAATTCCCTGGTGGGGTCCCCCACCAGTCTTTTATAGGAGGCGGTGTCGTTTAGGAGTCTGAGGGCTTCACCCTCATAATCCTTCCTGTCTTGTAACACAACACCCCCCCCCTTATCTGCCTGCCTTATGATCAGGTTCTTATTTTCTTTTAGAAATTTAAGTGCAAGTGCTTCGTTCTTATTTAAATTATGTTTAAAAGCATTACTGTTTTTAACATCATTGGTTAAAAGGTTAAAATCTTTGTTGACCATGTTAAAAAAGGTGTCTATATGGTGGCCTTTAGAATGTGCTGGGTAGAAGGTCGACTTCCCCCTAAAATGTGTATGTGTACAGGTTTGGGCCCCCTCCCTGGTCTCGGGCTGAGTGGAGTCTAATTTATTATTCTCAGCTATTGCTTTTTGTGGGGTTTGTTCTCTATCCAGTTTAATAAAGTGCCTCTTCAGAGTAAGGTTACGTACAAACTTCTGAAGATCTGAATATAGCTGAAAACCACTCAGACCACAGGACCGGGAGAAGGTTAGGCCTCTATTTAATACTGTTTTTTGGGCATCTGTCAAAATAACTGTAGACAAATTTAAAATTCCATTTTGGGGAGTTTTTCTTATAACATTTCACAGTCTCTTTTCTTTAAGTCTGGCCCCCCCTCGGGTCCCCCGCCTGACAGAACCCTTTTTCTCCTTTCTTTTACCTCTGGTTTGTGTGCTACTTCCAGAGTCTCCCCCTTCTTTTGGGGATCTATATGTCTGTTCTTGACGGAGTCTAAAAAACCTGAGGGTGGGGGGTGGGCCGGTGATTTCTGTCTGGGACTTGGTTTAAAAACTCTTTGATTAAAATTCGACTCATATCTAACATATTCTCTTTGTCCATATTTAAAATTTGGAATGTAATTTTTACCTTTATAATTTGGGTTTCTAAAGTGACCCTCATGTCTAGATTGGCGGGGATATCCGTTGCTTGGGGTATAACCCCTTCTATCTTCATAGCCTTGGACATCCCTGCCCCTCTCATTCCAATTTTCCCAGCCTCTTTGATTAGGTATAGGAGTAAAATTACTATGCTGTTCATTGTTTCTAGTTTGGGATTGGGAGGAATCTCTTTTATCCCCACCCTTCTGATTCACTTTAACAGACCTGCTTCTTTCTGGGTCTTTACCCCAATTCCTTTGTCTATTGTTGTCATAATCGGCCTTGTCTCTGAAGAACTTTTCATGTTTCTTTTTAATGATTTCTTCCTCTGCATGTTCAAGTTTCATGCGGAGGTCGTGCTCAAGCTCCGAGCAGTCAAAATCGATCACCAGGGGCTCAAGCACTTTTATAACGTCAGAAATCTCTTTATCCATTGTTTTTAACATTTTAGTTCTTTCATAGACAATAAGCTTCATTAATGATACGGAACAATCATCCAAGATCCTATTCCACTCTTTTATAAAATGCTCATTATCCTTACCGAAGGTGGGTGTTTTACGAAATCGCAGGCCCCTAGGGACCCTATCACACTCCACATATTTTTGAATAGTTCTTTTTTCAAGATGTATTTTTACTTCGGTAAGGAGTAATTTCTCTAAAGTTTTAAAATTATTTTCAATGGACCCCTTAATATTACCTTCACTCGCAACTACATTGATTTCCTCACTAAAAAGTGAGTCAAAATTATCATCACGTTTTTTCCTGCATTCTACCAGGCTCCACACCATAATTGAAGGGAGGGTGTTAACCACACAAAACAGGTGTAAAGCCAACAGGTGTAAGTGCAGCACCAAACAGAGCAATACAAAGTGAACAAAAAAGTAATAGTGCGCAAAACTAAATCGTGACGTGATAAGGTGAAGGATAAGTGAAATAAATAAATAAATAACTTAACCTAGGATTGAGCGTCTGCAGCTGTGATGGAATGGGGGGGCTCAGGATCCCCCTGGAGCTAGCAAATGGATACAAAAAAGACACAGCGCACAACGCTCATAGTGCATTACAAAATATTATTGACATATATAATAAATGGGTGAGTAATGTGCGTACATCAAATGCGCATTGTGTGGCGTAGATTCATAGATGATATTCTGTGCATCTGGGATGGTGATCAGTGTTCAGTTAATCTATTCTTACAATACATAAATAACAACGATAGGAACCTGACCTTTACCCATGTACAGAATATCAGCGAAATACACTTCTTAGATCTTAATCTTAAGGCATCACCAGATGGGACTGTGGTAACAAAAACCCATTTTAAGGAGGTTGATTCTAACAACCTCCTTATGGCCACAAGTAACCACAAAAAAACGTGGATATCCAACATCCCCAGTGGCCAGTATTATAGATTAAAGAAAAACTGCAGCACTGTAGAAGATTTTGAGGATCAGGCCAAAGATTTAACATCTAAATTCTTGGAGAGGGGATACCGTCTGGAAAAATGAAAAGGGGATCTGGAGAAAATAAGAAAAATAGACAGGAAATCCATGCTAATAAAAAGAGATAAAAAAACTAAAAAATCCTTAGATGAGGGCAAGTGCAATGTATCTTTTATTACAAATTTTAACTCAATGACAGATAGGATTGAGAAAACTATACAAAAACATTGGTCAATCCTTTCAAACGATCCGTTTTTGGGCACCCACCTTTTCGAAATTCCCTAAATTTATTTATAGGAAGGCTAAGAATTTAAAAAATATGCTATCCCCTAGTGATATTAAATTAAAAGAACAATCTAGCGGGGAGAGGCAATGGTTGAATAATAAACCAACTGGGAATTTCAAATGTGGGAGATGCTCTGTTTGCAAACACATGCATCCTGATAAAAAAACTTTTAAATGCCCAAACGGTGATATTATTAATATTAATGATTTTATTCTTTGTAACACTGACCATGTAGTGTATTTATTAGAATGCCCCTGTGGTCTTTTCTATGTGGGACGCACAAAACGTGCTCTAAAAGTACGTACTGCACCGACACACTTTATTCGAGCAAATACCCAGTATGTACCTGGCAGATACCTGGAATGCGCCGCTCCTCACCTCTGACAAGCCCCGTTGCATTTGCCTTCCCAGCCTGGGTTCATGCCTGGCTGATGGGCGGCTGATCTGTTAAATGATAATGATTAGGATTTAATAGGCTGCAATGCTTCGCGTGTCTACCAAATGGCATAAATTCATGAATTGTAATGCAGTATATATATATATATACTGTGCAGTATTGCAGCCAGCGGGAATAAAATGCTTCAATCCCTGCCTGGAAAATACCTCAATGCACTCGGGCAGAAAACAGTCACAAACCTCAATACACCCGGGTATACCCGAATTCGTGGGACTAGCCGAGCTCGAATAAAGTGTGTCGCCAGTGTATTTTAGAACATTTGAGGAACATTAAACTGGGGTTCATGAAACACAGTCTCTCTAAACACTATGCAACATGCCATAACAGTGATCCCTCAACCCTCCTTTTTAAAGGGATTAAACATATTCCAAAGAATAGGAGAGGGGGGGACAGGGTTAAGGAATTATCCAGGCAAGAAACCTTCTGGATACATAAATTAAACACCTTGTATCCAGGAGGTTTAAACGAGGACATAGATATTTGGTCTCTGTATTAATTATTTATCATAAGTAACTCTTTTTTAAGTCAAAATAATTTTTTATATCATATTATGTCCTTTTATTCTACTTTATAATATGCCTCTAGACATTGTAATCATTTTTACCATTTTAATTACATTTTATTTTGCTGCTCAATATGTTCAGAACCTTCCTAATACTTTTATGCTTCTTATATATCCTAAATTTCACTACTTATTATTTAGGTCCCTAGGGCAATGATATTATTGATTTTATGTGTATTTATCATGTAATTAACACTTTTTTCTTTCTTTTAGCCCATCAACTGCGTCTTGGTTAACAGTGTTTTTGTTAATAAAGTTTGTTCAAAGTTTTTTGCATTTGTTAATCATAGCTAGTGACGTATGTTTTCGGGACTCTAACCCTGCCCCCGCTGGTTCCCTATTGGACAATAGAACTAAGGGTTTAGCCAATGAGGCACGATCGCGGGATATATAGCTTCTATCTGAATCCACTCATTATTAGTCCCTGAAGAAGAAACGTTCCGTTTCGAAACGCGTAGGACAAGGTTTACCAGTGTTCTAGCCTCATACTAGCACCCCAGTGCGCGACTTTGACTGTTTGTGAGCGGCGCCGAAATCCCCGTGGTGACGTCACAATCCAGGAAGCGCTTCACACGGAGGAGAGCGCTGGCGCCCAGCTGATGCCAAAGACTGCCCTGCTGAAGCACTGCAGGAATCAGCATCTCCCAGCCTACCTGTGCTTAGGGGAGCAAGGAACAGCAGAGGTTGTACACCAATTTCAATAGGACCCTGCAATATCGAGGACAGCAGCATCACTCCTGCAAGGACATCTATTCTGGTCTCCGGAGGCGTTGGGTAAAATATCCCGAAACTGCTCGTTATTATTGCATTTGATGTACGCACATTACTCACCCATTTATTATATATGTCAATAATATTTTGTAATGCACTATGAGCGTTGTGCGCTGTGTCTTTTTTGTATCCATACACTATTTTGTGCCTATTCCTGTCACATATCGGTGGAGGTGCCGTAACGAAATCATCCCTGACGCCATTGAGGATAGAGGTTGCCTCCAGTAAGCTGTCTCCACGTGGGGTTCGTGTGAGGAGCGGAGTAGAAGGGGAGCAAGCACAGATCCTCTCCACTGAACATATTGGCGTTTATTATGTGAGTAGGATTCTTCACAGTCTCAGATAGGGCTCTGAATTCTGAAATACGCTGCGCAATCAGGTGTGTCTGTTATCTGTTATTTCAGACGGTGTATCCATCTACATCAAGGACATCATCCCATCTGGAGCATCTATACCAGAGCCCAACTACCATCTTAAAGACCAGAGACTGCCTAAAAGATTACGGTATCTTGGACATTAGCGCTGGGGACTTTATTATTGTTTGTTCACTGTGCATATCAGGTTTGGAATAACCTGTCATTATTGTCACCTAGCTGCTTTTTCCACAGCATTTTGTTATTTACTTTGATGTTGCACGAGCACTTATCATTGTTTTTAGCCCATTATTGTTAGCACTTATTTTTTAGTGTAGGTTAGCGCTTTTGGAGGGGTTATCTTCTTTGTTTTGTTCACCTACTCAAATGCGCTTCACTTCTTAGTGAATCCCGCGTCTGGCTTAATTTTTTATCGTGGGATTACAAATTTACCAATCGGGCGCAAAAGCACTCTGCTTAGTGAATCACCCCCAAAGTGTCACATTCACATTTTCAGGAAAAAATAATAATAACAATGTCATATTTTCCTGTTTTTTGCAGCACAAGTGGCAGGCTGAGTCAGCCTCCTTTGATGTGGTTTTTCCTGCCTTAGGGAAGTTTGGGCCACTGAGGCAGTAGGTGGACTAGGTGGAGGAGATTGAATGTGAGATTTGAAAACACCACATGTTGGCAGTGATTCAGTTGTGGTTGCTGCTGTTCAAAAGCTTTGCATGCTCTCTATGCCTTGCTGCACAGCCCATGTTAGGCCATTTACTGCACCAGTCAGTCGGACAGACTATTTCTAATGTTGTTGTTTTTTGTCTCAGTATCTGACAAACAACTCTATTATGGCAGCTATTCTTAGATATTAGCTGCCTAAAACATATTAAGAACACCATAGGCAGAACACTGAATTCTCAGCGACTGGTGCTGATAACTCAGACAAGCCTCGTCATATTCCTCTAGGGAACATTACTCAATAGGAGCTCCTGGAGACCCAGCTGGTGCTGGAGTAAGAACTAGTGGAGGACCTGACGCAGGAGCAACATACTCCTCGACGTATTGCAGTGAGTTCCAATATCACTGTGTCCTCCTCTTGCTGCTCTTCCTCACACAGGACCTCCATAGAGCTCTCTAATTCAGCAGTTGGTTATCTGTGCGATCGTCCTTGGTAAAAGTAAAAAAATATGCTTAAGTACAGTATTAATATTTTTTTTTGGAATATGTAACAAAATAGGTATGGGTTTTGTGTATGTATAAACATACATTTCTAATACATTTTAAATTCCTTTAATAAGATAATTAAGATATGATTATACAATACATGTAATATAAATAATGATATAACAGTTTTTTAATGTGATAGTTAATTATAAACATTACGATGGGGATAACATTTAAAAGTATTACTTTATACGTTTTGTTAACTGTCTGTAATGTTCAAGTCGTGCCCTGTAGTACACTTGAAGATTATGAGACCTTGAATATTAGCATCTCCCATGTAGGTTATTGTGAAAACTGCCCACCACGTGTACTGTAGTTCAAACTGAATGGGACTGCCAGGGACCCCTGCTGTGTTAATCCGATGGGCCATTAGTCTCTGCAGAAATGTCACTGAAATATTGCAGCATGTACCCAGCATGTACCTGGGTCTTGTTGGTGATAGCCCCAGATTTTCCAAAGAAAGTATAGGGCAAGTTTTAGAATACTCGTCGGCGCACCTGTATGTGTGTCTGATGTGTAATTAATACTGTAATCATATATACAGTATGTTAGACATTCTGGGTAACTTTTAAACCATAGATTCATTTTATTTTTACATTGTATTATATAAATTGTGTTTTTAAACTTACCAGGTTGTTTACCAGGGTAATCCCCTGTGTACACCATTGTTGGAGGACCTACTGTACAACCTGAGCAGTTGTGATGACCTCCGTCATTCTCCTCTCATTGGAGAACCATTTGAGCTCTGGCAGTGGTTCCCCTCCTGTGCAGCGAGTCTCTGCAGCATAATCAGCATATATTTTCTTGAATTTGAACTTACCGTCAGACCACCTTTTCTTTAACATGTCAATTCTGCGCACCTTGGGAATTTATATCCGTGGAATATATTTCTCAGCTGTTTAGTTGCAGAGTTTTCTTAATAACTTTGGGTGGTCATCCACTATCCCACTAATTAGGATCTGCAATTCAGCATCTTTAAATTTCATGTTCTTAGTGCTAGAGGTTTTAGCAGCAGCTGCAGAAGTGGAAGCCTTGTAAGATATGTTAATACCGGTAGTGTTAGGCTAAAATGGCTTACAAACTTTCCTCTTCTGCTTATTTAGTGTGCACGTGGGCGGTCCATTTAGGTAATGCGTGTTACATGGTTGGAACGCGGTAGAGCATTAATTGGAAAGTAGATTGTTTTTTTCTAATGCATTGTATTGGTAATCAGGTCTATTTACTATTAATGTTCTGCTACTGCATTTATCCATACGCTAATGCTTTTGGTCTCAACTCTTATTTTTTCATACCATTAGCTTTGTGAATATTCATTACACTCAGGGAAAATAATGTCCCTGCGCCGTCACAGAAGACCTGTCATGGGGTCATATGGTACTAAATTATGTACTATGGTTGCTCACCAGGATGATCCCCTGTGTACACCATTTAACATTTAGATGACATCTGTGATTTTGCCAACCACAAAATTAATGATGTCATCTAAAAGTACCTGAAACATGGTACATCAATTTTACAATGTGACCACATGACAGGTCTTCTGCGACATCCCGGCCTTCCTTTATACAGGTGTAGCAAGACTTAATGTCCTCGGTGCCATGATTTATATCATTCCGGTTCGGCTGCAGTGTGGCTACAGTTCTTGCAGCTCTGAGAACATTAAGCTGGACAGGTGGATTAACTCTGCGGGATTCCATGCTTCTGAATGGGACCCGCAGCATTAATCCTTTTGGGCCACCTGATGGGAGAGAATGATGAGCAGCCGTCTGCAACCATCTCATAATCTCTCCATCTGCACTCATATCCCCGCACTGAAGGTAAGATGCAGGGCTATATTTTATTCACCTGGGTGACCTATATGCCCTTATATGGGTTTCTACATCTTAAGAGGGAGACTATATTCCAATATTTGGACATCTACATCATCAAGGGGCTCGATAGAATATGTAACACAGTCCAGCCCCCTTGATGATGTAGATCTCCAGAAATGGGTAGCTACATCATCCAGAGTGAAGATAATACTGACCTGAATCTTAACTGCAGTGCGGGAACATGGCTGCAGCCAGAGAGATGAAGAGATGTCGGCAGACAGCTGCTCAGCTCATCTAAAAGGTGAATTCTCTCCCATCAAGTGGAGGATTAAAGCTGCAGGTGTCCAATTCAAAAGCATGGAACCCCACAGCATTCAACTTTCCAGGCTGCAAAAGTTGCTGTTCTTGTGACCTTGGAGGGGTCGCGATCGGGCCCCGTTTTTTTCCCTCAGTCACAAGAACAGTAAGTCTTGCTGCATCTGTAAGAAATACTTACACAAGAAGACTTTTCAATAAACGGCGGATCGAGGGCTTCGTGATAAAGTGAGGATCCAACATTGTAACCACAGGATGGCAATGGTTTACAAATACACCATCGAGCCAGGATTTATTACATTTGCCATCAGGCTTAGATTAATTGTTTCTTGTTTGGGTTGTTTTTTTTATGTCAACTATTAGGGTTTAGATTGCTTTTTATGGTTTTGAGTAGGATTTTTTCTACTGTGGCCATCGGCCTTTGATTTTTTTTATTATTATTTAGGTTGAGCTGAAGTTAGGGACCCCAACCTTCATCCCGGATGGGGTAAGTAAGCTGATTTATCTAGGCCCCTATTGAGAGGACATAGGTAGCCACAGTGACACAAATTGATTTATGGTTTCAATGTGTTCTTTTAGTATCTGATTTTTTTAAACTATATTTTTAATGTGTATTTTTTATGATTTTTTTTTATTATTATTTTGAATGGTCAAAATTCACATTTGGCTAATAAGGGCTATTGGCTATTGTAAATTAGCCTAGAGGAGGGAGAATGGGGGTAGGGATGTGGGTTACGGGAGTATTTGACAACAATGTAGGTGGTTAGGTTTCTTGGGGGTGGGGGGTTAACCACCTTGATTACCTTAGCTCAGGGGTAGAGATCCGGCGGCTGTTTCAGCACCTAATATGGCTCTCCTCACTGTGCTGCTCTTGGTTGAGCGCTGGTCTTACCTAGATGTGGAAGTCCTCCCTGGCACTGTAAGTTCTCACTGTTTCCAGGTCGCCGTAGTTGGAGCACTCAGCCACAGACACCACTGCCGCTGCCCTCATCTGAAATGCACGCTTCCTCCTCCATTATGTGAATTTTCTGCTGCCTGCCTTTAGCGAGTCATACAGAAGCCAAAACCCATCTCACCCTCCACCTCCCAAGATGTGCCACCCTAGGCCACCTAGTGGTAGCTTTAGTCCTGACTCCTCACCAACACCAACCCCATGCTCCCTTCCTAACCAACTGCTCCCCCATATGCTCCCTTCCTTTCCAGCGTCTCCCCCACATGATCCCCTCCCTCTCTCAATCACCCCACCCCTGTCTCTCAGTCCTCCTAACTCTCTCTATCACTCTCCCATCCCTGTCTCTCACATCCCTGTCTCTCACATCCCAAGCCTCTCTCTCCCATCACTCTCACTCCCACACCATCCTCTCAATCCCTCCACACCTCACACTCACTTGACCTATATCTCTCTAAGTTATCCCCACCTATCTCCATCTCTTACTCTCCCCTACTCCTCTCTTTCTCCAACTGCCCCCACTCCTCTCTCTCACACTCGCCCACCTCTCTCTCACTATCACCCCTCTCTTACTCCCCCACCCTTCTCACAATCTCCCCCATGCCTCTCTCTATCTCACTCCTCCCCACCCATCTCTCCCACTTCCCCCACTCCTCTCTCACCTCCACTCCTCTCTCTCTCTCACTCCACCAAACCCCTCTCTCACACTCCCCCACCCCTATCTCTCTCACTCCTCCAACCCTCTCTCTCTATCTCACTCCCCCCTCTCTTTCACTCCCCCAACCCCTCTCTCTGACTCACCCAACCCCTCTCTCTTTCCTCTTACTCCACTTTTACACACACCACTGTGTTTTACACCCATTCCCCTCTGTTTTATTTACATCCCTCCCTCTTTTTTTTACCCCTCTTCCATTTTTTACCTCCCCCCTCAGTTTGTTAGTCCAATCCTCCATTTTTTTACACTTAACCCATTCTGTTTTTTTAACACACCCCACGTCATTTTACCCCTCCCCCTCCATTTCTTCTGCCCCCGTTTTTAGCCCTCCCATTTTTACAAAGAGCCCCCCTCCATTTTACACCCCTTTCTTATGCTGAATAATAGTGTGACAGTGCAGGGAGAACATGTAGCTCCCGCAGGAGCATGCACTGCTGCAGTGTGGAGCACGAGTGGGAGGCAAACCCCCTGCTATGCTCTCGGCCTCCCATGCGCTGCCTTCTCTGCCCCCCAAAACGTGCCGCCCTAGTGGTTGCAACAGCCCATGTAATATAAAGAAAGAATTCAGTGAAAATCCCCACTGACTATAACTAGAGAAAAACGAAATGACGAGTACACCAACAAGTTATCCCATATAAAACAATATATAATGAATGTAGCCCTCTTTCCCCCTAGGGTAAGGAGTCTACGGGTGCTTGCTTTACCTGTTGGCAGTGTCGCAGAGACCCCAAATCTCCTCCACGGGGAGCGATCCCAACTTGATATAGCGCCTCCACCTGGGAGGGATCTCAACATAGTGGGAGAAGCCCGTCACAGGAAACACAAGACTGATGTACACACACAGTATGTGATAAGAATAACCTTTTTACTGATGAACATATAATAAACAGTGATAACGGGTAATACCTGTACTTGTTACAGCTACTGCTTTGCCTCGCAAGGCCTGATCCCACCACTGTGTAACCCCCACCATGTCCACCATACCTGAAGGGCCCTCGGGCACCCAACCACGTGGTGTCTACAAGGATAACATCCCCCACCCCTATATGTGGTCAGCGCTGCAACTATGGTGTATGTACTCTGTTGGTGCACTTAGGATATAGGTACCTGCAGCTGCTCCAGCACCCGGGCGCACCGACTAAGGAAACACTGGGATCCGCTGATCCAGCGATGTCCTCCGCGATGATGTCCGCCCCGCGTGGGGTGATATCCCGCAGAATGATCCCACACACAGATAGTCTCTCTCTCTCTCTTGCTCAGGTGATCTGGTCCCAGACCACCGCTCTCCAGTGCTGTGCAACGTTGCAACTGTATCCCTGGCATACACAGCTAATGGGGCAGTGTCCCTACCTAAGGGCCTGTCCCTGTCGCCGCTTCACTCTCACCAGAGTTGTTGGGGCCTAACTGGGGCCTAGGGGGATGTCTGGCCTAGTTCAGAGGGTCACAAACACCTGCACACCTACACCCTCCCTGTTCTGTATTCCAGCTCCAACTGCCTTGTAAAACCCTGAGCGTGCCAAAGTGTATCTCTGTCTGCAGGGAATCTCTAAGCCCTATTGGCTGCTGGGTCATCACATGGTTGGCAGCCCAGTGGCTACTGGGTGTTGTAATCCCCGCGGATCCTCTACTCTATTGGTATCGCATACGCCTAGCGTGTGCGCATGCACAACACTGTAATGGCCACAAAATACCTTCTGCAATGTGCGAACCAGAGGTGGCCCTGAGCTACGGAGCGCCACATCTGCCCATACGCGATCCTTCTGCGCATGTGCGAGTCTCCGCGCGTGCGCGAGCACAACGAACATGGCGGCGCCCTGCCAAGCCCGTCGCCACCCGCAACATCCTCCCACAGTCTGGAGGTAAGGGGGAAATGGAGGACCAGGGAGCAATGGTGAAGCTGGCTATCTGAAGAAAATACATACATTGAGAAAAAATACACATATAAATATTAGCCAGATTTACAAAATACAGTCCGAAATATAAAACAGACTTACATGAGCTGACAATCGACATAATAGGGACTTGAGGTTTGGGCATAAGTCATTTGCCAAGGGTGCGGGTGCTTCAGCTCAGCTCATGTATGTCTGGCTTTTATTTACTGTGTGTCATTTTTCACAATACATGCATCTTTTTCATTAAATATATTTTCATATGGAATACTGAGTTTTCAATATTTAGAGATAATTGGGATTGTAGCTGTAATCGTTTCTGTTCGGTAGTTAGGACCATTAGAGCAATAGAAAGTAACAATATTTTCTGATGTGTGGGAAACTTGAAGGTGAATTCTCATCTATCCAAAACACACAGCTTAATAAAATGCATCTTAATATGGTGAATGTTAGGAGGCTTTTAAAACTCACAGATAGCTTAAATACACGCATTTCAAAATAAGAAGACTTGAACCTATCTTTATCTTACTGTATATGCAACTGATTAAAGTAAATGGGAGTTTCCATGTTATAGTGCCCTTGATATTCACTCTCACAGTTTAATGAATAACCCCACAGCATCTATATACGCAAGTGAAATGACTATAATTATGTTATTTTATCAAAAACGCCTGTAAATATTGATACCATGTATGTTGATCTTTTCCAGTGTTCCTAGGTACTTTCATAAATGATTATATTACAACTAAAATATAATATATCTTAGCTTACACACTAATAACAATGAGCAGTGTATTTTAGGATATGCTCATGTGTAACACAAGAAAAATATGAACTGATATTTTCTTAATGACCAGTTGTGAATGGAAAAAAATCTGCAATTAGAAACTGTTTTTTCTTTACAGCGTGGCTTCCAACTGAGAGAAAAAGGAAGTTGATGTGATAAACATGTTATTCATATTTATTTTGGTAGAACACTGTGGCACAGATCCACAAACCTTAGTTAAATCACTTAATATGATGTTAATCTAACTTAATATCATGTTAAGTCTACGGGCTGGATATATCAAACTGCATTGTTATCGCAAAACATTTGCGTTACTTTTACAGTGCAATAAATCAATGTTGTGCCAGCAAAACTATCGCACTTTTTATCAGATGCATTAAAAATATTGCATCCGCATTTTTTGGTATTATCATGCCATACATGAAGTTTTGATATTTATAGAAATGGGATTAATCCCAGAATTACAGCTTTTTTTTTTTGTATCCTGCCCCAGGCTGGCGTTAACCCTATTTTTCCTATGAATATAATGGACAATATATTGGCCATTATACAGTATACATACTGTAGGCAATAAATATGAACCCCTTCGAATACCAAGTGACCAACTAGTCATGGGTTTCCATGAATAGCTGACCATAAAGTACTACAAAGGGGTTAATATAAATGTAAAATGACACTATCGCTCTTGGCGCCATGCAATACTTTTATTAACCGCTAAGGTAAGCAAGGGGTTAAACCCTTCTGCCACCTGACCCCATTGTGGGGCCACACACAGAGAAGCATTTAACCAAAAGGGAAGGTCGTGAAAACTCAGTGAGGGGCGCATAATTATTTCATGACCCTCAGTGCTCGCTTATATCCACTAAACCCCAGCCAAACCCCTAACCCCTCTGAGGCATCACCGGTAACTTGGGGGGGTGGGAAGGGGAGGGAGAAAAGGGGAGGAGGGAGAAAATGGGAGGAGGGAGAAAAGGGGAGGAGGGAGAAAAGGGGAGGAGGAGCCTGGGCCTAGTGGTCATGCCACACTTCGCTCAGCGCTCTCTTTTCTGAGTAAGAACCATGCAGTGTTTTCAATTAGTTTTCTTTAATGGACCTGATGCTGCTTTTTATCACATGTACTGTAAGTAAGACTTTCTATATAAATGTTCACTTATCAATCCTTTAAGCATTAGTAAAAAATGCATTCCTGCAGGATGTATGTAACTGTTTTTAGAAAAAGTACTAAAACACTAATTGTTTTTATCCTCCTAACATATATAGTTTTGGTGATGAGATGTTAATTGTAATTCTGCGGTTGTTTTAAGATGTACCTGTTCAAAGAGCAACCAGTTTTGGAACGGGTGAGTAGTGATGTATTTTCCCCGAAAACACATATCAAAACTAATTACCATATAAATTGAAAAATGTATAATAAAGATCAGTCACATTACACACTTACCTAGTCTCTGTTGCTTTTACATGGTGTTCACTCAGGTGTATACCAGCTCACTAATTACTTGCTGAACTTGGTCGTGGCCTACACTGCTGCAGCTTCAATAGCACTGTCTGTATGGATTTCTACACAGAACTATTGACCACTTAATGACCACTGAATGTGCAGAGGCTTAATGACCACTGCACATAACTACAGTATTAACATGTAGCAAGGTGTAAAGAAAAAAGTTATATCTATGGCGCTTAGCCCCAAGGTGAACTAAATATATAAAGAAATATTATACAAACAGATGGAAGGTGGTATCCACTTGGGCTCTCCTTATGAAGACGATCAATCATGTAAAAAATATAAAAACAAACATAGTGTAATACAGTAACTAAAAAAACATGCAACAACACTGACACATGTAGGACAACGAATGCTGAGACAAACAAATGACTGAATTAAGTAAAAGGCATTTAATACAACAACTAAATGTGCAATAATAGACTAAAAAGAATAGGTCACATGTGCACTCCAACAATGGCTAGACTGTCCGCTTACCAGACACTAAAAAGTAGAAGGCAGTGGATAAATCTGAGAGTATCCCCTCTCGTGATGGCAGATTTCAGCTCCCAAACGTCTCACACGATCAGCAGGAGCTTCTGGCAGGGACCCTCCCTGCCTTCCACACCACAGACCACCGCAGGGCAGACGAACAGGGCAGCGTGTCGCAGGAACAGGCGTCGTCACGTGCGCAACAGCAGCGCAGGATCCAAGCCAACAGCAACAAGCCAGCGATATCGTCAATGCCCAGCTCAACACAGCATCAGCCGTAGACAGCACAATGGCTGGGATTTGTCCGTGGAGATGATAGTGAGAGTGTGGTAGATGCTGTAAGGACAGCAGTGCACGCATAGACCACCCTACGCGTTTCGGAAGACTGCGCTTCCTTCCTCAGGGGTAAAAAAGTAGTGCCTCAGTCATAGAATATCCACATATAAGTAGTCCCGGTTTAAAGGTGCAATACCTCAATAAGAGAATGGACATGCGCAATAGCAGAAAGGTGTCTGAAAGTCTCAGCAAACGAAAATGACATACAACAATACATAAACACATACACACTACAGATAACAACATTGTTCATAATAAATGTCAAGGAGAGCTAATAGTAATCACCCGTTGGTATATATGTTTAAGCCAAGAAGAAATAAATGCATGATGTACAAATACATGTAAATACATGGAAAATCTTAACATTTACCAACGCTATCAAACTTATAGATAGTTTAACACCTTAGGGTACACTGTATACATGATGATATTTAGCCCCAAAATAATAAGCGACCAATGAGGGAACATAGAAATGGACCACAGATATTGAACAGATGCAGGACAGACAGTATGCAAATGGAAAAAATAGAGCCTGAAGCCCCACAGAGATAGACCACAAACCACTCCAACTCACACGTCAAATATGACATAATATATAACCAAATGTACAGTGTCCAGTACAAAAACAACCCATTAGGATTGATAGAAAATTATGTGATAAATAAACTATATTAACTAACTACTAAGTGTAAAGTGCCTTATATAATGAAGAGCTATAATGAAGGTAATGCAAACATTTAAAGACCCACTTTCCAGTGACTTGTATGTGATGTGAACATGTATAATCGATTAGTTCAATCTATTAGAGTGAAACCACAATAACCCACTATGAATGACAAAGGATCACCTATCTTATAATAACTTTATTTATTAATAAGAAATGCTTTGAGGTCAAACTCGATATTGAGACCCAGAGGTGTAAGCATCTGGAGCTCATATATCCAAAAGGACTCCTTTCTGCCCAGGAGGCTATTGATATTGCCTCCCCGCCAATTTGGTGCAAGTGCCTCTATGGCCATACATTTTAGTCCTGAAGGGTCCTTGCCATGTACCTGAAGAAAGTGATTCGACACACTGTGCGTGATCAAACCCTTGGTGATATTGTAAACATGCTCGTATAAACGGCGTTTAATGGACCTTGTAGTCATTCCCACATACTGCAGACCGCAGGGACATTCCAAAAGATAAATAACGTTTGTGCTATTGCAGGTAATAAGTTGTTTGATATTATACGTCTTTGAAGTGACCGTGGAGGAAAATTAAGCTCTTTTTAGACTATATTTGCCGGCTGTGCAAGTATTGCAAATAAAATAGCCTTTGAGGCCAAAACTGTTATGTACTTTCTTCCGCAGAAGAGGACAGCTAGGTGCCAATTTCTGTCCAATATTCGGTGCTTTTGTGAACACAATGTTTGGTCTATTTGGTAGTATGTTAACTAAATCTGTGTCCTTCATGAGGATTGGCAAATGCTTATACAAAATTGTCTTTATATTAGGGGCCATTGAGTTGTGAGGAGTAAAAAATGGAATTTTTGCTGTTGTCTCTGTTTTCTTTTAATACTGGAGAAGAGTATCTCTGTCTAACAATTCGACCTCAGATATAGTCTGATCCAAATCATGTAATGGATATTTCCTTTCAATGAATTTATTTTTTAAATCTTGTGCTTGTACCTGAAAAGTATTATTTGTTGAACTGTTCTGTTTTAACCTGATGAACTGGCCCTTTGGTATGTTGTTGATCCACGCAGGGTTGTGATGGCTATTGGCGTGTAAGTAATTGTTGGCTTGGACGGTTTAAAAAAAAGTTTTATTATGTAAAGTGTTATTTTCTATATATATACATAGATCTAAAAACTCAATAGACGTGTTACTAGAAGTGAAGGTGAATTTAAGGTTAAACAAATTATTATTCATATACTCCTGAAATGATAACAACTCTAGTGAGGTGCCTGACCAAATGAAAAAAATGTCATCAATGTAGCGCCGTCATAGGACCAAGTTCGCTCAATAGGGACAGCCGGACCAAATAAATTTATCCTCCCAGCTGCCCATAAAAAGATTGGCATAACTAGGAGCGAACTTAGTACCCATGGCGGTGCCACATGTCTATAAATAATAAGATCCATTAAAATTAAAAAACATGGTGTTCACTCAGGTGTATACCAGCTCACTAATTACTTGCTGAACTTGGTCCTGGCCTACACTGCTGCAGCTTCAATAGCACTGTCTGTATGGATTTCTACACAGAACTATTGACCACTTAATGACCACTAAATGTGCAGAAGCTTAATGACCACTGCACAAAACTACAGTATTAACATGTAGCAAGATGTACGTCACACATGAAGCTCCAAATTAAATATATAGACTTTCAAAATATGGTATTAGGATTCCTTTACATCTTTTCTCTAACATTTTTGTATTTTAAAAATGACACTGCATGTATGGATGCTATAATATGTGTTGTAATAATTGATCATCTGAGCTACTGTATACAATTTATAATGGTTTCACATTCATCACCAATTTGTGGGGATGTATTGACTTCTATGTATTTTGTGGCTCAGTGTGGTAACTGTTCTTCTGTGTGTCATTGGACTCTGGTGTGTTTCCAAAGGGTAAGTTTTTTATTTAAAATTTTGCTTTTTGTGTGTGTATTTTTGTTTTACTATTAAATAAGGATTTCTGTGTGTCTAATGTGGTGAGAGATTGCATTAATGCATATAGTGTGGGAGATCATGGCTATGCTACTGCTTGTTGTAGTGCTGATTAACTGTGA
The DNA here is from genome assembly GCF_040206685.1 of Ascaphus truei. Classification (NCBI taxonomy): domain Eukaryota; kingdom Metazoa; phylum Chordata; class Amphibia; order Anura; family Ascaphidae; genus Ascaphus; species Ascaphus truei. Next base: position 84,025,323 of record NC_134487.1, on the reverse strand, counting down.
GTTACAGGAGAGATGAGATGCCCATGATAGTGTGGGGGTACAGGGCAGACTTTTGGGTCTTTCTCTAAGTGACCAGGCTAACCCGGAAGCTTTCTATGCACTCAATGTACTGTGAGTGACGAGGTTAACCCAGAAGCTCTCTATGGTGAGAGAAACGCTTGAACAGCAAGGAGGTGTTTGGATCCTGTCTTCGATACACGGAGCATCTACCGCAACGGGTCCCTCCTGTACAGCGAGGTAACGGCTTCCTATCCGGAGTTCCAGTCAAGTTCCTGCTTCACTCGTTGGCGATTGAGAATTTATCTCATACATGCATTTAACCTTTCTCCGTTTGTGAGTGTACAGTTCATATTTTATCCAGTCCCATATAAAATTGTTAACCTTACTACACTATGGGTGCGCCTGTTTTCTATTTTTTTCTCCTTTAGATATCTTCAAGGGAGTGGTGTTCCCCTTAAATGGGCTGCAAAGACTGTGGAGAACAGATTTTTCGGACTGGTTTTTATATCTTCTATTTTATATTTTTTATGTTTTCATTGTTATATTTTTTATATACTTTTATATTAATTATTATTTTTTTAGTTGATATTCTTACTGTGACATATACTCCCACATTTTCTATGGTTCGCTAGCAATTTATAGCCAATACTTAATATATTTGGCCAGTTTAGTCATCAATAGGCACCACTTCTAGTTTCCCCTCCTTGTTCATATATATATATATATATATATATATATATATATATATATATATATATATAATCAAAAGATAAATAGATGATACCGTTCTGTGGCTAACGAAATGCTTTTATTTGTGCGAGCTTTCGAGATACACTGATCTCTTCTTCCGGCGATGTTACAATGAATGAAGCAAGGATTACTTAAAAACAGTGTCTCTTGGAATGTTATCTGTGCTGGTCCTTCCCCCGGTGTGTATGTGTTTTATGGCTAGAAGTGTCAAAGGGTTACTGAAAGCAAGTGAAGAAAGAGTGTGTATGTGTATCAGTGTGAATAAAAATGAATGGAGAGCCCACAGTATAAACAGTGCTCGCACAAATAAAAGCATTTCGTTAGCCACAGAACGGTATCATCTATTTATTTTTTGATTATTGAAGCTCGGCTAACACGGTACTGATACCTCTACATATATATATATATATATATATATATATATATATATAAACAACATTACCATTCTCTCGTCCGGTAAAGAAAGACTGCACTCGGTTCAGTAATCATGAAAAACTGTATTGGGCATCTGAATAAAAAAGATAAGTCACCCAATCCAGTGCAAGCTGTGTTGTTTGTTTTTATATATATATATATATATATATATATATATATATATATATATATATATATATATATATATATATATATATATATATATATATATATATGTACACACAGTGTTCGACAAATCTATTCCCCCACTCGCACCTGGCAAGTGGAAATTGGCTCGTGGCCAGTAGATTTCCCTGCTCTTCAAAAAAAAAATCCCCTGCACCCAAAAAAAAAAATCTCTCTAGCTCTGTGGTTCTCAATCTGTGCGCCGTGTGGCTGGCCTACTGGGACCCCGCGTGTGTGTGTGGATTCCCCCTCGCAACCCATCCATCCTGTGCTTGAGACCATCCCACCGCACTACACCGGCAGGGAGAGGAGAAGCTGCAGCATGGAGGAATCTCCCCCCCCCCCCTCCTTCCTGTACCGGCAGCCAGGGACAGAGGAGAATCTGCAGCACAGAGAGGAATCTCCCCCCCTCCTTCCTTTACCGGCAGCCAGCGACAGAGGAGAAGCTGCAGCAGGAAGAGGAAGCACATGGGAGACATCAGAATCCCTCCTAACTCCCCTAACACCTCCCCTCCAACTTATAACATTGCGGAAATGAGGGTACCTGGACATTCAGGGACTGCGGAACAAGTGGGATTGCTGCTTTAGTTATTGTTAAGAGGAGGCGTTCAGACACTGGTTAAAGGGTGCAGGAAACTAGTCATTCACATCTGGCTTTTTTTTCTAAATCCGACATTTACACACACACACACACATACACACATACAAACATACACACACACACACACACACACACAAGTAACAAGAACTAATCGTAGTATAATGTAATACAATAAATAAACTAATGTCAAAAACGAATGTTGTTCTTACTAGGAATTTATTCATTTTTTTAAGGGGCGGGGCTGGGGGCGGAGCTAGGTGGTGAGTAGATTTTTTGTTCGGCGAGTAGATTTGTGGGTGATTTGTCGACCACTTTGTATGTATATATATATATATATATATATATATATATATATATATATATATATATATATATATATATATATAGATATATATATATATCTATCTATATATATATATTTATATATATATATATATATATATATATATATAAAACCACAAACATAACCGCATCAAAACCAAGAGACTATAAATATGATCACAAGCCACAAATAAACCCAAATAAAGGTAAGCAGTGGTGCTATGGGAACAAGAATAGATAAACACACAAGAAGACAAGAAAATCCCAAATTAAGCACTCTGATCATCAAAAAATAATATGAATCAAAAAAAGTTTATTAATCATGGACTAGAAAAACAAATCAAACACAATAAAAAAGACATACATATAAAAACAATACTAAACGGGGGAAATTACAGTCGAGACTCAAATCCCAATAATGCTATATGCACAAAACCTCACAAAGTGGAAACCCAGATGTAAAAGGGTGGGGGAGGAGGATCCTGACATTCACAGAGGGAATCAAAAGATCCCGCTATGAATCATGACCGGCCGGTCCCCACATGTAACCACTGAGAGGAATGAAAAGATGTAACAACCATAAGCTGGAAAAAGGTGTATACCAGCTAAAAGGACCAGGAGTGAGGGCATGCAAATAAAAAGAATGGCCTACACTAAAGAAATATTGTACCGAGCAGAAAAAAATATAAAGGGGGTGAACAAGCTAGGGGCAGAATAACCGCACAAAGGGTGTGGAGTACAAACACAATAAATGTAGCCCATAATGTAAGTGCAAGATAGCTACTGCCCACACAGATAGAAATATGTCCACCTGGGATAAGAGAAACACAAAATCAACGCACACAGATACACAGGGACCCCACATGAATAGGAGACTATAACTCATTAATGTTGAAATAATGGGGTGAACAGGGTATGTTGGATGCAGCTAGGAGGAACAGGATCATCTCCCACTAAATGTAGGAGGTGGGCTGAGGACAAAGCCGTTAATAACGGAAAGCAGGCATGGTGAAAAAGTAATGCAGAGAAAGTCAGAGTTCATGTCACCATGTAAGAGTCACGCGCCTCTGCTCAAATCATCTGGTTTCCTTCTGCAATAAAGCCACGATGAGGCAGGAACACGCTGACCCCCAACACCATCCTGAGCGAGCTGTGTAAAAATTGTGTGGAAGAGAAAAGGCTGTAATCAGCCTCACGACTGCATCCCCTGTCAGGAAACTCTGGCAGCTGTTTCACCACTACGGCCTTCTTCCGGGAGTGTAATTGCTGTTGCGACTTAGCATATTTAAAGCGCCGCGCTTAGAGTGACGTCATAGACTGGCTGCTTTCATTTGTGGTGAGATCAAAACAAATCATGGTGTCGGGTTAGATCTAGAGCTCACGCTTAGAAGCCTGAACACTTGTAGTGGTGCATGCCAAGGCTGTCTGATACATGTTATGCCCAAAAGCTGTGTAAGCCTAAAACTTAAGCAGAGACAATCATTAAGGGACATAAATCAGACATCATGAGATAGATGGTCATGCATATCACCCCCACCAAACCACACATATAATAGCATACCGTGCACGTGCCAAACAAGGTCAAAAAAATTAAAGAAAAAAGAAGAAAAGAGAAAAACACCATAAGATATATAAAAAAAACACTCAATAAAAACTACAGAGGTAATACGAAGGTAAATAAAACAAACCCGAGAAGTACACCTACAGAGAAAGTTAGTATGAACTTAAAAGGTCTGAGTTAACAAAAATCCCAGAGTACAAAGACCCAAAGCAGACATGCATATACACTGAGAGAGGAAGATCTAGAGAAACATTGCGTACCCCATGTAGTCATTGAGTCCCCGAGGCATAAGTGAACCCAACTGTGTAATCCACCTACATTCTTTTTTAAGCAAGTTTTTCTCTAGATCTCCCCCTCTGATCCCCAATGACACCCTATCAATGGCAAATGTTGTCAAAACCGAGGGATCAGAATTGTGTATAGACATATAATGTCATGCAACACTGGTGATCTTCCTGCCAGCCAAAGTATCACGAGATGCGTTTTTGATATTCAGAACATGTTCTAGAATTCGGAATCGCAATTCTCGCGTGGTCATGCCCACGTATATTAGTCGACAGGGGCAACTCATGTAGTAAATCACTCCAATAGATTTACAGTTCAGAAAGAAGTGAATATCAAATTCCTTTGTCCCTGTACTGTCCTTAAACTTGAACGTTTAAGACATGTGCTGGCAGGCCGAGCACATGCCACATTTGAAAAAACCTTTCCTGATATTTTGGTTAAGAAAAGTACTGGAGGGAGTAGGAGTGTAGTGGCTCCTAACCAATTTGTCTCTTAGGTTAGAAGACCTCCTACTCGTTAAACTAACAGAGCTGCCCAAAACCGAACGTAGGTCTGCATCGGATAGTAAGATATCCCAGTGCTGATTAATGATCCTCCTTAGTTTTGCCCATTGACAATTGTATGTTCCAATGAAACGGATCGTGGAGTCTCCAGATCCCCGAGCTTTCGGTATTAGAAGGGAATTCCTATCTCTGTGTAAACTGGTCTGGAATCCCCGACTGATTTGAGTTTGACTGTATCCACGATCCTTAAAGCGCTTTTTTAGTTCTTTTGCTTGCTCTCTAAAGATTCTATCAGTGGAACAGTTACACTTTAAACGCAAAAACGCAAAAATTCACCACCCGGAATTCCATTAATTTGATGAGCCGGGTGTGAACTGGATGCGTGTAATACAGAATTAGTAGCTGTATTTTTCCTGTGTATGTCTGTAACAATACAGCCATCAGGATCTATGCTAATCTGGAGATCTAGAAACTCCACAGTCTTTTTGCTCCATTGTGTGGTAAGTTTGATGTTATACCCGCTGTGGTTGAGAAGGTCGACGAACACCTCCAACTCTGCGGCAGAACCCTGCCAGAGAATGAAGATGTCGTCGATATATCTCAACCACAGCAGGACATGGCTGGTAAGAAAAAGATTATCGTCAATAAACACCACATCCCTTTCCCACCACCCCAGGAAAAGATTTGCATATATATATATATATATATATATATATATATATATATATATATATATATATTGTGACAGAAACCAGGGGTTGGTAATAAACTCCATATACAGGGCTCCCAGGATACTGAACAGTTTCTGTCCTGTCTAAGCTGAACAGGGCAGCCTCGTGGTACAGGCACTCCATTCCACAGTTTGTCTGCTGCCTGTTTTCTGTCACCTGTCATGCTGATTAGAGTTCAGGTATATAAGACCTGTTTCCTGTTTCCTCTGGGCCCCGCCCAAGAGCCTGGAAGGCTGCTGAACTGCAGAGGGGTGAGAAAGCCTCTTTCCCAAATCGCTTCATTCATTCTGTTAGTTTGTCTAAAGACTGCAAAGGTACTTATTTTGTTGGTGGAAGTGGACAAGCCACTTCCAACTCTGAGTCAGGGACATCTAAGTTTAAGTTATCGCTCAGACGAGCAGCTTTTTGTTTGGCTTTGTTTTCTGTTTAAACTGTGGCAGTCTCAGTGCCTGGGACTGAATAAACCAGGCATAGCCTGTTTAAAGGAACAGTACGTGACGTCTCATCATTTAACCTACCCTAAAAGACCGTGTTCTAACAGTCCCGGACAGACGGCGGAGCCCCGGAGTAAGCCGTTTGTCACATATGGTGGAGAATGCGGGCAGAACACTAAAAGGTCTGGGGGTTAAAGAACTTTAAAGAAAAAAAAAAAAAAAAAAAAAAGTTTTTTTTTCTCTCTCTCCAAACAAGATGGAAGACGTGGTGAGTGCGCTGGTACGCAATGTCGCTGTCCAGAGAGACGCGAATGAAGCCCTGCAACAGGCGAATGCAAACCAGCAAGAGACAAACCGCTTGCTGAAAGAGGAGCAACAGCGGTTCGCTCAGGGCTTACAGCAGGAACTCGAGATCCTGAGGGAGACTATCAGTAACCTTCCACTGGCAGCGGCAGCCCCAGTTCCGAAAATGACCAGGGCAAGCCACTACCTTCAGAAGATGGGACCCTCGGATGATGTGGAAGCCTATCTTCTCACGTTTGAACGCACGGCACAGAGAGAGGGATGGCCAGAAGCTGAGTGGGCTGGTCTAATCGCACCCTTCCTAAGCGGCGAACCCCAGAAGGCTTACTTTGATCTAGAGCCAGCCGAAGCTAACGTCTATGCCAAATTGAAGTTCGAGATCCTCGCCCGCCTCGGCGTAACCACGGCTGTTCGCGCCCAAAGGTTTCACGCATGGTCCTTCACGATGGATAAAGCCACCCGAAGCCAGATGTATGACCTCATCCACCTCGCCCGGAAGTGGCTACAACCCGAGATCAACTCAGCCAGCCACATCGTGGAACGGTTGGTCATGGACCAGTTCTTGAGGAAACTTTCCTCTGCCTTACGCCATTGGGTCAGTCGGAGTGACCCCCACAATGCGGATGAGCTTGTGGCCCTCGTAGAAAGGTACAATGCAGCAGGAGAGCACCCGCAACCCACAGTCGTGGAGCAACCCCACTACCCGAGGTTCCAGGACTCTTCCAGAGACGGTAAAAGGGTACCGGGGTTAAGGGGAGCTGAAGAGCGGCGACCACCTTCACGCAGCACCAGCAACAGTGGTTCGCACACTAAGGGCAATAGCCAACATGGGGAGCCGGGAAAAGGCTCTAAGTGGGACACAGACTATGTACCTAAATGTGTAAATTGTCATGAGAGGGGCCACACAGCAAAAATCTGCCCACTAAATGAGGAGCCCATGCAATGCAACAGCGTGGAACCTTATTCGCTGTTGTCCCAATGTATGGGCCCTAGCCCAGAGGACCCCTTGAATAACCATCTGTGGGCATTTGTAAAGGTTAATGGTAAGAGGGTTCGGGCACTTCTTGACTCTGGGAGTATGGTCACACTAGTGTCCGAATACCTATTGCCCATTAAGAAGAAACAGGTAAACAGTTCACAAAGAGTGGCAATTTGTTGTATACATGGGGATAATCATGAATATTCCACTGTTGATGTTTTTTTTTAAACAGAATTTGGTTCTTTAGATTTCAAGGTGGGTGTTGTACCCAAACTGGCACATGATGTGTTAATAGGGACCGACTTTCCCCATTTTCTAAAAATGTGGTCCCCAGCTCAGAATAGCGCCCAGAGTTCAATAGCAGACCATAACGAAGTGTTAGAAGAAACAAATCCTTTCCCTTTTTCAGAAATGGAGGTTGACGAGGGCCCAAATAAGAAAGGGGAAAAGGAGGAGTGCTGTGAAATTCCCTTCCCCATCACTACTTTGGTAGGGAATACCCCAAATCAAGATGTTGATCAGGCACTTACCACCCCAGTACAGGATAAGACCCTCGCTGACCTAGAGGTCAGTCCTGGGAGTTTTAAGAAGGCCCAGTGGGAGGACCCCACATTAGCGGTAGCAAGGGGAAATATACGGGACCAGAATAGTACTCATGGCCAACCAGATAGGTCACTTGCTTACCCCTACTTCGAGGTAGAGAACGACCTAGTATATCGGGTTGATAAAAGAAAATCAGTTACAACTAAACAATTGTTGGTACCACGGACATTCCGTAACGTAGTATTACACCTCGCACATAGTCATCCATTGGGGGGACACCTAGGGGTGGAAAAGACAAAAGAAAAGGTTCTCCGAAGCTTTTATTGGCCTGGGGTTCTGGCAGAAATTACAAACTATTGTTCCTCATGCCCAGAATGTCAGATCACCGCCCCGTTCAAAGCATACCGCAGCCCATTGGTACCCCTTCCCATAATAGAGGTACCATTTGACCGGATTGCTATGGATCTAGTAGGACCCCTAATAAAGTCTGCTAGGGGACATCAGCATATATTGGTAATATTAGATTATGCTACCCGATATCCGGAGGCAGTTCCCCTACGTAGCACCTCTGCTAAAAACATAGCAAAAGAGTTAGTACTTCTGTTTTCCCGGGTCGGAATTCCTAAAGAGATCTTATCTGACCAGGGAACACCATTTATGTCCCAAGTAACAAAAGAGCTATGTAAACTCCTAAAAATCAAGCATCTCAGAACCTCAGTCTATCATCCACAAACAGATGGTTTAGTGGAAAGGTTCAATAAAACCTTAAAGAGCATGTTACGCCGGGCGGTCGATAAGGATGGGAAAAACTGGGACTGTTTGTTACCATACCTGTTATTTGCCATTAGGGAAGTTCCCCAGTCATCCACAGGCTTCTCCCCGTTTGAACTATTGTATGGCCGACATCCAAGGGGCTTACTGGATATAGCCAAAGAAACTTGGGAACACGAGGTTACCCCTTACAGAAGTGTAATAGAGCATGTTGCCCAAATGCAGGACCGCATTGCTGCAGTCCTACCCATAGTGAGGGAACACATGGAGAAAGCTCAAGAAGCACAAAGGAATACGTATAATAAGGGTGCTAGGGTCAGAATTTTTTTTCCAGGTGATAGGGTACTAGTTCTGGTTCCCACCGTGGAGAGTAAATTCCTTGCTAAATGGCATGGGCCATATGAGGTCTTGGAAAGAGTGGGAGAAGTAAATTATAGGGTAAGGCAGCCAGGTAGGAGGAAACCTGAGCAAATTTACCATATAAACCTACTCAAGCCCTGGAAAGATAGAGAGGTCTTGTTAACCCTAGTACCCCCAGGTCCGTCAGAGAATCAAGAAACTGACCCAGAGGTTAGCATAGCTGAAACACTGTCCGTGCATCAGAAACGAGAGGTCCAGAGTTTAGTGAGAAGGAACAAAGAAATCTTCTCTACACAGCCAGGTAAAACTAACGTAATTAAACATGACATAGTCTCTGAACCGGGGGTCCGAGTTAACCTTAAACCGTACCGAATCCCAGAGGCCAAGAGAGAGGCTATAAGTTTAGAGGTTAAAAAAATGCTAAAACTAGGCGTAATTGAGGAATCCCAAAGTGGGTGGAACAGCCCTATAGTTTTAGTCCCAAAGCCAGACGGTACAACAAGGTTTTGTAATGACTACCGGAAACTAAACGCGGTGTCAAAATTTGATACTTATCCTATGCCCAGGGTCGATGAACTTGTAGAGAGACTGGGCAAAGCCCGATATCTCACAACCCTAGACCTAACAAAAGGGTACTGGCAGGTTCCCCTCACAGAAAGGGCAAAAGAAAAAACAGCCTTCTCAACCCCAGACGGCCTCTTTCAATATAAGGTGCTGCCTTTTGGCTTACATGGAGCTCCCGCCACATTCCAAAGAATGATGGATAAAATTTTAAAACCACATGTTCGGTACGCTGCCGCCTACCTGGATGATGTGGTAATCCATAGTGAAGATTGGCAGTCCCACCTTCCAAAGGTCCAAGCTGTGCTCGACGCAGTTCGGTCTGCTGGACTAACTGCTAACCCCGCTAAATGCACTATTGGTCTGGAGGAGGCCAAGTATCTGGGGTATTCTATTGGTAGAGGGTTACTCAAACCACAAACACTCAAAGTAGAGGCGATACAAAATTGGCCAAGGCCAGTCACAAAAAAACAAGTAAGGACCTTTTTGGGGTTAATTGGCTACTATAGGAGGTTTATTCCCAATTTTGCAACTAAGGCAACCCCACTAACCGACCTCACAAAAGCAAAAGGACCTCTAATGGTAAAGTGGTCCCCCGAAGCCGAACAGGCCTTTAGAAGCCTGAAAGAAGCTCTCTGTGCCCAACCAGTGTTGGTCACACCTGACTTCTCCAAAGAGTTCGTAGTCCAAACCGACGCATCTGAGGTAGGGCTGGGGGCGGTACTCTCCCAGGAGTCTCAAGGGGAGGAGCACCCCATCCTTTATTTAAGTAGGAAACTAAATCCCCAGGAGAAAAATTACTCCATAGTCGAGAAAGAGTGTCTCGCAATAAAGTGGGCTGTAGAGACACTCAAGTATTATCTGTTGGGGAGAAAGTTCCGATTGGTCACAGATCATGCACCCCTTACCTGGATGTGTCAAAATAGGGAGAAGAACGCTAGGGTGACCAGGTGGTTCCTAAGCCTACAGCCCTTTAAATTTTCTGTGGAACACAGGTCGGGGCACAAACATGGCAATGCCGACGGGTTGTCAAGGATGCACTCCCTAATATCCATGGTCGCTCACCCCTCGAGGTCTGAGCTGGGGGGGAGGATATGTGACAGAAACCAGGGGTTGGTAATAAACTCCATATACAGGGCTCCCAGGATACTGAACAGTTTCTGTCCTGTCTAAGCTGAACAGGGCAGCCTCGTGGTACAGGCACTCCATTCCACAGTTTGTCTGCTGCCTGTTTTCTGTCACCTGTCATGCTGATTAGAGTTCAGGTATATAAGACCTGTTTCCTGTTTCCTCTGGGCCCCGCCCAAGAGCCTGGAAGGCTGCTGAACTGCAGAGGGGTGAGAAAGCCTCTTTCCCAAATCGCTTCATTCATTCTGTTAGTTTGTCTAAAGACTGCAAAGGTACTTATTTTGTTGGTGGAAGTGGACAAGCCACTTCCAACTCTGAGTCACGGACATCTAAGTTTAAGTTATCGCTCAGACGAGCAGCTTTTTGTTTGGCTTTGTTTTCTGTTTAAACTGTGGCAGTCTCAGTGCCTGGGACTGAATAAACCAGGCATAGCCTGTTTAAAGGAACAGTACGTGACGTCTCATCATTTAACCTACCCTAAAAGACCGTGTTCTAACAGTCCCGGACAGACGGCGGAGCCCCGGAGTAAGCCGTTTGTCACAATATATATATATATATATATATATATATAAAGATAACAGCAGGCACTTCAAAGGCACGTCAAACTTGTTCAACAAAAATAACAGGAAACCAGGTGTCCCACCAAGGAGACAAAAAACAGCACTCAAGGTATATTGCAAAAGTGTATTTGAAAAAAAGCAGGCACATATAAATCCAACGTTTCGGTCCTGTATAGTTACCCTGAGGAAGGTCCTATACAGGACCGAAACGTTGGATTTATATGTGCCTGCTTTTTTTCAAATACACTTTTGCAATATACCTTGAGTGCGTTTTTTTGTCTCCTTGGTGGGACACCTGGTTTCCTATATATATATATATATATACATACATACATACATACATACATACATACATACATACATACATACATACATACACACATACACACACACACACATATGTGTATTTACAATTGAACATAAATCACTAACCTCGTTTTTGTTTTTCAGAATGAAAGTTTCACTTAAACACATTACCAATCTTCACTGAAGACTAAACATACTGTTTACACTAATATTCTTCTGTATGATAGATTTGTATGTTCATTTATTTAGTTCAATAAACAATACATATTAACATGTTATTATGCTTTTCTTCATGTGTTATATGTCCTGGGATTATTTCCCTCTCCTATCATCTTTTTCTCAACTTGAGCTAAAGATAGGTGACCAGATTTCCAAAAGTAAAAACTGAGACACATTAAAAAATTATTTGTAAAACAAATTACATCACTAAAAAATAAATATTATAATGGTATTTGTATAATAGTGTCCACAATTATGCTGTATTATTGATTGATTTCTATATCTAACTGTCACCCCCTCTCTACTCCCCTCTCCCTCCTCTTCTTCCTCCCGCTCTGTCTCTCCCCTCTCTCTTCTCCCTCTCTTACCCTTTCTTCTCCCTCTATTTTTTCTCCTCCCTCTCTCCCCCTCTCTTTGTTGTCTTCTCCCTTTCTTCTCTTTTCTCCCTCTTTCTTCTCTCCCCTCTCTTCTCTCCCCTTATCCCTCCCTTTCTCTTCTCCCTCCCTCCTCTCTCTTCTCCATTTCTCATCTCTCTCTCCCCTCTCTTTTCCCTCCAACTTCCATCTCTTCTCTCTCCACTCCCTCTACCCTCATCTCACTCCCCCTCTTCTCTTTCCCACTTTTCATTCACACACAATCCCCCCCCCACACCCACTTACACACAGACCCCAAGCTCAGACTTTCCACACACACACACACACACACACACACACACACACACACACACACACACACACACACACACACACACACACACACACACACACACACACACACACACACACACACACACACACACACACACACACACACACACACACACACACTCACACACACACTCACACACATACTCGCCCCCACATGCTACTCACTAGCTTACCCTCTCTATGGTTATCTGTAGGATGTTTTTGATATCATTATCCTTTAGCACATAAAAGGATACTTTTATGTTTCCAACTACAGAGAAAGAAAAAGTATTTTTCTCGGGCAAAAAAACTGTCTTCTGTAAATAAAACAGATCAATATTATAGCATATACTACATATGTAATATACAAGAGACTGGTACAAACTTACAAGAAGATAACAAAGTTTAAAGGCACTATATTTTAGCCTAAAAAATGTACAGTATTGTGATATATCCTACAATCAATGCTTAACATTTTAAAAAATGTAGCCATGCCACCTTTGGCTACTAACCTGCCCTACTCCTGGCAGTAAGTCCTGCTAGAATCAGGCTGCCAGTAGTCAACATGGGGTTTCCCCCTCCTTGGTGCTGCACTTGACTGACAGTGGGAGGCGGTGACATCAGGCCTGAGCATGTCCAATTATGGGACAGACCTGGTGCCCTCCTGCTAGCTGTTCTTAAGGGCAGTGCCGCCACAAATTTAGTTGTGCCTCTCCCGTCTTGAGGGAGGCAGGGATCACACAGGATTGCCTGGAGCTTGGCCTACCCTGTTTCTCTTCCCCTTGGGGAAGAGTGAGTGATAACCTATACCTCTGGTCCTACTAGAGGGTCATGGAAGAGCCCGCACAGCTGCAGGGGCCCTGACCTGTAGTGGTAGTCCAGGGACCATCCTCAAGTTGACCATCCCAGAGATTGCAGTGGGCAGAGATCTGCCTTGTTTCTGTACTCAAGTTGTAGGGGAGCGCAGATTTAATATGTAATAATAAAAAAATAAAGACGCAACATAGTGCAAATAAAGTTCAAAACTTGAATATGTTTGTAGAAACTCTTATTTTTATTGATACCACGTGAGTCTCCACTTGACAGAGTTTCTACAAACATAATCAAGTTTTTAACTTAATTTGCACTATGTTGCATCTCTATTTGTTTTTTATTACATATTGAATCTGCGCTCCCCTACACCTAGGCATTCATCGATTGAAGTGGAGTCTGCAGACCATTCACTTAAAGGGTTTTGAGCAGCATTTTTTTCATATATTTATTCACAATTTTTAGTCACCATATTACTGCACCTTGCACTTTATCTAAAGTTTCTATGTTATAACACTATTTTATGCCCTTTATCACTGCGCCGACCCATTGCACTTTGTTGCACTTTGTTTTCACTTCACTTGTTCCTGTACTGTCAGACCTAGAGAATAAACCATTCCTGTTGTTATACTCCCGCCTAGTGTGTGATCTTACTGGGGGGAGAGGTGATGTTCTACTGTAGGAGATCATCTTCATCTATCTGGAGCCTACAGCAGATGGAGGTGCTGCACTGCTAGAGAACCATGTGGGTAATGTACCCCAGAAACCGGATCCTGTGTCCCCACTACCACCTGCCTACAGCTCGGCTCTCCTGTCACCAGCAGGTATCATGCGCCACACGACCAGTAATGGCAGAATTTCTCAGAGGGTGGGGGAAGCACCGTTACAAAAAGAAAATGTGTTTTTTTTCCAATATGAAAGCAAAAGGGTTAAAAGAGCCTTCAGACAAGAAGCACTGGTCGACTGATCACTGCCATGGTAACGCAGCAGCAGCAGCAGCAGCAGCAGCATCTGGTTTCAGAGTATTTATCTTGTATGATATTAAGTGGCAATAATGCATTACCAAAAACCCTGTAAAGTTCATAACATACTGAAACTCTGACCTTGATAAAATCAGTATGGTATGAAAAAGATTTTGAACATTGACATTGATCATATATTTTGTACTTGTGGAAAATCTAATCATACTGTGTAAAGCTTCAAAAGGCAAATTGTATTAGTATAAATAGTGGGGCTATCTATTCTCTATCTAGTACATGATTAAATATGCAACCAGCTTCTTTTAACTCTTGGCGTTCTCAATTGGATTAACTACCCAATGGCCTTTATTCTGCAAACTGCAGTAGTGCCGATTCGTCACTATCGCAGGGCCAATATATCATACTTTCCTGTAATAACAAGTGCAGACCTGATTATATTTCTTTATCTGTCTTTTTTTTATAGTACATGTAGGAAAGCTGGAAAGTTCCTGCTATGTTACCAGGTAGAAGGCTTTGCATACATGTACTTTATATCTTTATTTATATAGTGCCCCCAGAGTACTTGGCGCTTTAGTAAAGAGGCAATACAGTATAAGGCTGAGTCCATGCTGCCGCAGACATCATGCAACGCGATCACATTGCCTTAAGGCATTGATCGCGCCCATAGACTGCACAGGCGCGCACGCGACAGCAGGAGGGGGCGCGTGTTGCGTTAGGAATCAGTTGAAACTGATTTCTCAGCGCAACGGGCAGGTCCCGTGAACAGTTCGCCCAATGAGGATGAACCAGCTCAGTGACGTTACAGGTACGCCCCTAGACACTCCCCCCAATAGCATGTCTTGCATGTCCGAAAAACGCACCCGCTTCACGCGGCTGACGTCACCGACATGCACGCCTCCGCACGGGCGAAGGCTTTATGGACTCAGCCTAAGGAATTATAACACTATACGTGCAACAAGCAAATTCAGACAATAGGAAAGGAAATCCCTGCTCCGAAGAGCTTACAATCTGGAGGTTTTAAGGGCCTCTGCAAAAAGGTCTCAGCTGTATTTTGTTTCACTGCTGAGCGCAATGTCTTATTGCTAGCAGGGATTTGTTTGAATGCTGCAAACATGGGTTGTTTTATGCAGTTTTATTACATGAGCATTGGCAGATTGTTTCTGATTCCGCAGCTACTGTACAATACAGCATGTTCCATAACCTTAACTCTATTGATTACATATAGTAGCCGAGCAATTCACAAGGATGCTATTTCATTCAATAGTTTTCTGAAATGAGAATTCTGAAAATATATAACCTAGAAGACACGTTTTTACATTATTATATTTATAAGTTAATTTTATTAACAGCATGTCATAATTATCCTCTTGGCTACTAATTTGCTCTACCTAAAACATAAGCCCTTGTACCAGTGCAGGCAGTGTTAGGGCTAATCCGAGTTTTCCACTGCAGTAAGCAGCTCCCTTGAGTGACAGGGGGTTGGGCTGAGGCCTGTGTACTGCCCAATCAGGGGCTCAGACCTTGGACCCTCCTCTGGGTATAACAGGGGATGCACAATGAAATTTAGAGGAGTCTAGTGCTAGGGAGTGTGTAGTCAAGGCTTTTGACCACCTTCCTTCCTCTCCCTTAGGGGATATGGACACTACCCTCTAATCCATCAGGGAATAGCGGAAGGGATGAGGCTAGACCCTTGGGGCCGAAAGCCTCCTTGGTTGTTCAGGGACCATCTATAAGAGGGAGAAGAGTGTACCGTTGTACTGTATCCTGTTGGAGAGAGAGAGGGTTCTCCTGCAGGGATTGCATCCAGTGCTACTGGAGCCTGCAAGAGATGGAGGCACTGCACCAGTGAGAAAGAACCAAGCATCACCCCTAAAGCCTGCCCTGTCTTCCCCACTAACCAGCAAAAACTCAGCATCCTGTGCGCCAGCAGATGAGAACCATACAACACTGTGTAATAGTGGGATCTCCCAGAGGGTGGGAGAAAACCTGTTACATGTGTATTTGTTGTAGGTTTAAGGAACCAAGAAAAGTGCTGTACATTATAATTTAATCTGTGAAGAACTCTAATGTTGGTTCCCTAGAAAGTACTGTATTACAACTTACAATAAATCATTCTGTATTAAAAAAAAATATATATATATAATTTCACAAATCTACATGAGTCCAAAATGACAAGTAAACATCATAGGCCGGATACATTAACGCCATTCAAACAGATTTAATAGCGTACCCAGTAAAAACATTGCATCTTATTAACGCACTTTTAAGATGGAATGTTGTACATCAAGATTGCGGTAATAATTTACCGTGTGTGATATTTTACCCAAAATTGCATTGTGGGAATTAATGGGACCATTACTAATGCGTTAATTACCACATTGTGATCGCTTTAAGACTATTTAATAGGCTTCTGTAGTATCTATTATTACAGAACCCTATGGCAGAAATAACATAAACCCCTGTGTGTGATTTTATTTGAAATGTTTGTATTTGTTATGTCTTTAATGTAATGCTTTTCTATGGCCAAAAGCCCTATTAGCCAAATTTTACTTGTAGGCCTATTGGCCATTACTGTAAGGAGGGGCGGGGTGTGGCTGCGCTTTGTTAAGGTGGTGGAGGTAAAGGGGGTGGGTTAAGGGGGTAGGGGCCTCCGGAAAGACGTAAGGCTGCCCGGGGGAGTTACAGGGGGGTTTATCCCATGTATGCTATAGTGGTTGTACCACTATGACATACAATGGGTAGTAGGATAGTTAATGTTTTTATTAACCACTTTGTTCCCTTAGTGACCATGAAGGTGTGCATAATGGCATCATCCTTATTCTATGCAAATATAGTGGAGTGCATGTAGGACCAACGTGAGCCAGCGTTACAGCCATTTAGCACCGGGATAGCACTTATCCTGATGTTATCCGGATAACGCCATGCTAGCCATATGCAAATGAGCAGCCTGACGGCCTTTCATTTTGCATAAAATTTGCTTTGTGGATACCTGTTAAATCATGGAAAACAAACAGACATTACCTATCAGCAGTGGTCGACAAATCACCAAAAAATCTACTCGCCGAACAAAAAAATCTACTCGCCACCTTGTACCACACGTGTGCTGCTTGGGCCAATAGGAGCTCGCCACAATGTTAAATCCACTCGCCCGGGGCGAGCAAGTGTATAGGTTTGTCGAACACTGCCTATCAGTAATAGGCTAGAATTAATAGTAATAGGCTAGATTTAACAGAGCTTTGAGTATCTAGTCCCATGGCAGATGAGGTATAGAAAGAATGGTAGAGGCAATGGTAAATTAACAGAAAGGGCAATAAATGGATGAAAGGGGTAGTGAGAAATGTGAAGTGCATGTAGGACCACGCTAAACAAACTGCAGTTCTCTGGAATAGGGAAACATGCTTTACACTGGTTTCATTACTACTGTACCTATCAGATAGATCCCAACATGTGTCTAACTCGGCACTAACTTCAACCCTTGGATATCACCTACGGTGTCCCGCAAAGCTCTTTTCTGGGGCCCCTACTCTTCTCAGTCTTAATCAATGATCTTCCTACAGCTTGTAAGGGAGCTTCAATACACTTGTATGCGGATGATGCAATCTTATATGCACACAGACCTAGCCTCTCTGACCTTGAACACGTACTTCAATCTGATTTTTAAACACTGACAAGACTGTAACAATGGTATTTGGGATCAGGGCTAGCTTTCAAAAGCTGTTAATGACAGGGCTTCAGATCAGAACCAGCTCTAATACCATCCTAGCCCCTGTTACTAATTTTAAATATCTGGGCATATGGTTTGACTCCTATTTAACATTTGGTTTGCACATTTATACCCTGACATCCAAAACCTATGCCAAACTAGGTGTACTTTATAAAACAAAATCTTCCCTAAACCCACTGGTCCGAAAGCGCATCGCACAACAGATCCTAATTCTAGACTATGGGGACATAGTATATGGTACAGCACCCCAAACTCACCTTAAAAAACTAGACACACTCTACAATTTAATATGCCACTTGTCCTCCAATTTAACTACAAGACAAATCACTGCAAAATGCTTAAATAACTAGATTGGTCCTCACTTAAGTCTAGGCGACAAGTTAATCTTTCCTGTCTTGCCTTAAAATACTTTCTGGGCAAGCTACCCGCAAGCTACCCGCCTATTGAACAAGCTACTCACCCCTACCACACGCAGCAACTATCGCATGAGATAGGACTCCAAACAATTATTCGCAGTCCTAAGGTTCAACAAAGTATCCGGCCGCTTCTCCTTCTCTTACCGAGCACCTCACACCTTGAACAATCTAGCTGAGACTCTCGCAGCCACCACCAGTCTAAATTCTATCAAAACTAAAGCTGTCTCACATTTTAATCTGGTCTGTAACTGTTTCATACGCCTAAATGATCAAATATGTTAAACTGTTCATGGAATGTCTTTCAACATAATGTATAACCCCGTTCACTTAATGTAACCATGTATTCATAACCATATATTACTCTGTGCCCAGGACATACTTGAAAACGAGTGGTAACTCTCAATGTATTACTTCCTGGTAAAACATTTAGTAAATATACGTTTTCAGTAGCAGTGTGAAGGGGAAGGGATACAATTAACAGAGTCAGGGAGAACAATTACATACAATTCGGATAGTGTTTAAGAAACCCCAGCTCAGTATTAAGTCCTCCTTTTTTTAGTGCCAAAGAGCATTATTATTTGGAATCTAAATGTTTTGAGTGCCTTTAAACATTCCTTTGAGAATTTGGATTTTTAAATAATTTATGGAATGATCTGGCTGTAAGAAGGGATATCTCACTGGAGTGCAATATCTTCCTTCATCATGATGTAAACAGCTCCTTCAAAAAGTTAAGTGTTACTGCATTCTCATACTCTTTCAATAGTCCCTTGACTTTCTTTAGCACACTCTAATGTTCAGTAAACTTTTGGTCAATTTGTCTTGCCCACATATATTTTGCTAAATGGGCATTTAAGTATAGTATTTAAATGCAATATATGGTTGAACAATTAACATACTGTAGCATTTCTCTACTGAATCAACACGCTTTAATGTATTGCAGAGATTCTTGCAGTATTTCTCTTACAGTATATGGACGCACACTTTTTCTCTGTCTTTGAATCTCTCCTATTGTCTTATTTTCTTACTCCACATGACCTCAGAACTTTGCTGACTATTTCAAGACAAAGGTGGATTCTATCATCAAGACATCCTCTCTGTATCTATCTCATATTCTACCCCTCTTCTTCCTAACTCTCCTCCTGCTATCCTTGACTCTTTTTCCTCTGTCACATACGATGTGTTGCTACTGATCTCCTCCTCACCTTCTATCACTTGCCCTTTTGACCAGGTCCCCTCCAATCGCCTCAAGCCCCTCGCTCCTTGTCTAATCCCCACACTCACACATATTTTCAACTACTCCCCTCTGTTATCATTCCCTCCTACAACCTCCTTCAAGTACACAACAGTAATACCTTTGCTGAAAAACAGCAAGCTTGACCCTACCTACAGTATGTCTTTAATCATCGCCCTCTCTCTTTCATGCCTTTTGCCTCTTAACTCCTTGAATATCTTGTGTTCTGTCGCTTGTTCCATTTTCTTACTTTCTATTTACTCCTGGATCCTCTACAATCTGGCTTCTACTCTGCTCACTCCCCCAAAACAGCCCCCACCAAAATAACTAATGACCTCCAAGGTTATTACACTATGCTCAAATTACTCGACCTGTCTCCAGCTATTGATACTATGGACCATCCTCTTCTCCTTCACATTCTCCATACTCTTAGAATCTGTAACAGAGCTCCATGCTGGATTTCCTCTTTCCAATCACATTGTAATATCAGTATCTTGTTTGCTAACACCTTTTCTTCCTCTCTCAATCTCTCAGTGGGTGTACCCCAGGGGTCTGTCCTGAGACATCTTTTCTCTTTATACACTCTCTCTAGGTGACCATATCATATCTCTTGGGTTCAAATATCACCTCTATGCTAATGAAACAGAGATTTTGTTTTCAACCCCTGACTGTACACCTGTTCTACAGACCCAAGTTTCCGAATGTCTCTCCGCTATATCATCCTGTATGGCCTAATGCAAGTGTGATAGGCTGCTTCAGGGAGTTGGTGGCTTAAACAATGGGGGTAGTAAAGGGATCTACCATACTTTTATGTACCTTAGATAAGTTTGTAGCAGGATAATACTTGTAGCTATCTATACACATCCTATGTTGTTACAATGGATGGAATGATGTTACTTTTTTATAATGGAAAGTACTGTAGTATGTAATAATGTATCTATTTATATTACTAGGCTGCATGTTGGTACACAGTAGCTCTAAGTCAGAGTATATCTATGTTTATATTCATTTATACTTTACTGTAGATGTTTTAATCCTTTGGTGTGCAGATTTGTTAGTTATGTATTTTAGTGATTTCACCTTTTCCATTAATCTACTAACTAATTTTATAATGTTGTTAACTTATTGTGTATACTGGTATGGGTTGTATCAAGGGGTTTGTTTACAATCGGGAGTGATGGCATCATTCCTGCACCATGGCCTGGGATGAGAATTTTTTTTTTCGTGGGCGAATCAGTGTTCTGTCACTTTTGTTAGTGAATTATGAAAATGTAAACAGACACCGAAGCAGTGATACTTCAATATAAATCATTTGTTAAAAAGCCTTGTTAGACCCCATTCCTATAAATAATGTATATACAGGCATTCCTGTGTACATAGTGTATAGTGTGTATTACTTACAAAAAAGTGAACTCTTCAGTCCCTTAAATGGACTTTTATCAAGTGTCACATCAACCTCCCAGTATTTATAGTGAGTAGTGAGACGTGGTGGGAAACCAAACATCTGGCACCATAGAAAGTATAAGTAGCAGTGTGACGCCGACCCAGAGTCCATATATAGAAGATTAGATTAAATATTAAGAAAATAGAGGTTGAATGAAGTGTGACTGGCTGTATGGTGGTTGATTAAGAGAAACAACTTAAGTGTATTTTGAGTTATATGACCGTGTGTATTCAATTATGGGTTAACTAACGATAAAAGGTCACTCTCTCCAGTGTTTACAAAACGTAACCATATACTGGTGTTGTTTATTTTAACCCTATACATAAGATAGCCTGGTTATGCGTTTACAATATCTAGCACTCAATGCAGACTATGCATTAAGCTATGTGTTAACTGAGGTTGAAAAGCTGCACTTTCCACTCTGTGTATACGAAAAACTGAATCATATGCTGATGTGAGCTTAACACTATGCACTAGATAGCGTGGGTGTGTTTATTGTCTAGCACTCAAGGCTGACTTATTGAGACTTGTTGTGTCCTTTCTGGATAGAATGTGACCTATACGTATACTACTCAATACAACCGCCGATGATATTAAAGGGACTTATATATATTAATAGATACCATTGAAACCATAAGGTGATCTTTATTTGTTCCTACGATGTGTCATCATAGATATAGACGATCTTGGGTGTTGCTATGGTACATATATAACTGTGGTTATTGATACCGATAGAACAAATAATTTCAATATGCTGTATGACTAGCACCCACCCACTTTTTTTATTGGGGATGTTTTTTAACCCCTCGCACTGTAAATATATTCACTGTTCTTTGTCGATGTCCATATACAATAAAGTTTCATTATTTTTTACCAATTAGTTGGCTTTTATTAGTACCTGTCCACCCACAGTCATGGGAGCTGAGACTACAAGTTATTTGTACCTTTTCACTACTATAATTGTTTCTTTTAGACAATCTAGTCCAATTACACTATATGATACAACAGAGTGCAGAAAATAGGGACTTTCAGGTGATTCTCTTATCACCCACTTTGTTCTGATTCATGTTGAATGAAGTGATCATATTCTCCCTGACCTGTGGGATTTGATGAATTCCGAAGAAAAAGAAGGCATTCTATAAACAAATGTATCAAAACATATATGTGTAGCATATACCATCCTTATGATCATGCTTAATAGTTTTCTTCCTCATCATAACAAAACACATTCTATTAGCACATGGGGAAGAGAGGCGTGTTCGTAGAGCTGTGTACAACTTTTGCATGAGTTTAGGCAACATGAGAAATGTGCTGTTTTTGGGTAGCTGTATGCTGAGACTATAACTGTGGCTTACACACTCTTAGAGACTTTGTAAAACATTTAGTAGGGAATCCAATTTTTGGGGGGAAAGCGTAACATTTTCCAAATGCATTTTGGGCACGTCTCTAATTCTGTTGATCACAAATATTAATCGATTTAAATATTTATCGGATAATTTCATTTCTCACCTGCTGCTCTATTTTTGAACAAACACAATAATTAAACCATTTATTTTTAGACATAATTGGTACAGTATGTGAAAGTCACTGTGACTTACAAATAAATGGGCACTTAAAGAGGCTCGTACTCAGCATGCTACAGTATGCTGTCATCTCCCAATGCTTGAGAAGAGCAGCTAAATAAGTGGGGATATCCCTTAGGCAACTGGATATGTGGGGATATCGCACACAAATGAGCAAAATTAAGAATAATTTAGAGCAAGTCTACCAAAAGGCCATTGTCCATGGCCAAAAAGTACAATAATAGACAACATTGTTGTATATCAGAACAAGCTCAAATGTTTTAAAAGCAAACACATGAATTTTATTGGGAATCACACAGGGAGAGATACACAAATGTTTCAGGAAAGGAACCACCCAGTTGCATGTGTTTAACTCCATTGAAATGGATGGGACCTACATCTACTTCAGCATGGGGCTTCACAGTATATTAAATACATACCAGAGAGCACTGTCCTAGTCAGCCAAGTGTCCTTCCTTATGTATGTGCTACTGTATATGGTGTGCAAATCAGATGTTTAGACATATGTTATATTTATATTTTTTGCACATTTTGTTCAAACATTTCTATTTCATATGATCTGACAAACATACTTTTATTCCCACAGCCTCAAATACAGAAGTAGCATTATCGGATCCAGACATATTTGCAACTGTTCCCGTGGAAGCTGTTAAACTGAACCCCTACCACACAAACAAACATAGAACAAACATCTCTGCGGGAGTATCCATCATATAAAAAATAATAATCTAGCTAGTCATTACTGTTGCATGGTAATGTGAAAGATCCATTCCTGGTTTTCTATGTTTGTCCACTTTCAGCAAAACTATTCCAGAATTCTACACATACAGTAAGTGACTGATAAATCATCAGTACAATTATTTTTTTTAATCTATCCCATCCTATAAAAGTTCATTATGATGATGTTGCTATATTTATTTATTTATTTCGGTTTTTGGAGAGTGAAGTTAATGTCATATTTGATTTTTATAAGCATTTAATTATTTCACTGAAACATGTGTTATCTGAAAGTGCCTTATCTTAAATGATATCACAATAACCACATAACGAGAGCTGTACTGTAATATTCAGGTGGCACTCACTGAGCTGTGCTATTTAAAGCACATCGCAATTCTAATATTTAGCACTTACCCAAGCCTGGCTTAATGGACTAATATACTCTTTTTAGAAATCTTTCTCAAGCTGTTAATACAACCATAGTAATCATGGACCTGTTTTTTCACAGATTCGTACAGAAAGCGATTGAGCAGTGAAAGCATATTTTAAGATATTGATTCCTAGGCAATCCTTATTAATGTTTAAATAAGAAGTGGTTATATTCAGTTGTTGCTTGAAAACAAGTACCAGTTTAATGTATCTGAAGGAAAAGACAGAGTTCAAGCCCAATAGGCAGGAGTCACTCAGTATTTTGTATTGTTTTGCTCACTCAATTTCGGGGTCTCTCCAAATGACGGTTGCTGCAATACCATGCAATCTTTTATCTGTCCACACAGTTCATATCCCTGTAGTAGGGAAGAATCATAGAGGCAGATAATAAACAAACACTTCAACAGAGCAATTCATTATTTACAGATATGACTTTTCAAAGAATATCCATCTTTACCATCTTTGCCATTTGTTTATCGGATACAGATATAGTGCATTACCCTATATAAGGCTAAGGCCCCGGTCACGCCGCTGTAACGCGCGCCCACGATATTGGTGGCGCGTTCAGCCGATTCCCCGGTCTGCAGCTCACTGCAGGAGAAGAGACCGGGGAGGCGTGGCGGGGGAGTGACGGGGGCGCGGCCATGACGTCACCCGGCAGGTTCGCCCTCATTGGCTGAACCGCCGGGGGGCATGCCTAATCGCTCGACGCGAGTCCTGCTCTCAATTTTATTGAGAGCAGGAGCAGCTCTCGCGCGAGCGCTGCGGCCCCCCCCTCACAGCGGGCCCGGCGCCATTGAGGGGAGGGCTCTCGTGCGTGCAGCGTCCGCCACAGCGGACGCTGTAGTAGGCAGCGGGAGCAAGGCCTAACACAACATATCCGGTTATAAGAAAAACAGTGACAATAGCGCTCTAACAAACCCAAAATAAAATATGATATATATAACCACTAATGTGAAAATAATGAACGTGAATAATAAAACAATATTAATAATAACACACGTGCCTCAATAAAGTGCATATAAGTGAAAGGACTAGAAAACAGACTACAACCTTTTACAAAAGACTGTTCCACTTGTCTTTTCTCAGATGATCTTTCAAAAGGTCAGGGGAGCTTGTCTCGTAGCCATAAAATAGAAGAAAACATTACATACTGTAGTGCAATAATGTTTAACAGTGAATGGGTGCAAACTAAGTCAAAATTGACTACTCACATTCAAGTAATCAAAATCACGCAGTCATCCAACTTAAGGGGTGGATGCGCCCTATGTGATTGCAGCAGCCACCAGCCAACACCTCCAAGGAAGAAAAAATGAGAGACCATATAGTGTAGAGGTAACAAATTCTAATAGGGAATACACAAATGAAGGCTTACACTTAGTACAGTCGAAGAAGGCAGTAATAGATAGCGGATAACGGTTATCCCTTGGGTCGCAATCCCCTGGGTTGCTCGTTCTCCTCCGCTCCCCCGGAAACACTGGTATCCACGCCGGAGCTCCCGTTGCGTCACTTCCGGTGCGCCGAGAACCACCGGATCTGATGGTAGAAGTGGGTCCTTGGTGTTTCTTCTCTTGGTTGTTGGTAGGCTGGAACACTCAACGCGTTTCGTCGTTATCGATAGCGGAGGAGAACGAGCAACCCAGGGGATTGCGACCCAAGGGATAACCGTAATCCGCTATCCATTACTGCCTTCTTCGACTGTACTAAGTGTAAGCCTTCATTTGTGTATTCCCTATTAGAATTTTTTACCCTCTACACTATTTGGTCTCTCATTTTTTCTTCCTTGGAGGTGGTGGCTGGTGGCTGCTGCAATCACATAGGGCGCATCCACCCCTTAAGTTGGATGACTGCGTGATTTTGATTACTTGAATGTGAGTAGTCAATTTTGACTTAGATTGCACCCATTCACTGTTAAACATTATTGCACTATGTAATGTTTTCTTCTATTTTATATCCGGTTATAATGCAGAATATGATAGAGTTTTCATAGAGTTTGGTGACATTGTGAGTGCAAATTATCACAACATACTGTACAGATACTTTAAAGGTACTTAATGTTCTTGCTTTGTTGCAGAAAGACTTTTATGTTAGAGCATAAATAAATGTTAGAACATTGAGAACGTGATGCTATTTTCTAAATGTCCTTCTTACAACTGAGGCAGAAATCATCCTACACCATAAGCATTACGATCTTTAGGAAATTGTACAATATTTTGCACATTAAATCCAGCCATCCAGAAGGATATGTCCAGTTAAATACACCAGTATAACTCTACTAGACACTTTGCTCCTAAACAGATGACCCAAGCAATCATATTAAATATGTGATTCATCTTTATAATTTCATCTGGTATCATCATCATTATCATCCTTTGTTTGTTAAGTAAATACAAGCCTCCACTTAAGGGGGTATTGCAATACTTTAAAGTCAGTTTGAAAACAACTATAAATGAAATACAATTATTTTGTTACACAAGAGACAGACAGGAAAAGCAGAGTTCTAATACTATCTAACTTTCAGTTTATAGATATTTAGGGAAATAAACAGATACCCAACAAGCTCCGAGAAACCCCAAACATGACCACATTATTTATGTGTGTGTGTGTGTGTGTGTGTGTGTGTGTGTGTGTGTGTGTGTGTGTGTGTGTGTGTGTGTGTGTGTGTGTGTGTGTGTGTGTGTGTGTGTGTGTGTGTGTGTGTGTGTGTGTGTGTGTGTGTGTGTCAAAAGGAGTGCTAGTGGTTGTGGCTAAATGCATACAACAAAAAACAAAGATGCCCAAAGCTACTTTCAATGTGACAAAAATACACAGTGCAATACCTATACTGTATATTCTCTTGAAAAAGGGTAATTTAGTTTAACCCTTTGGCCAAAGCATCTTAAGCCTGCTGCCACATCAAGGCATGACCGTTAGCAAATCCTAACACTCCCTGAGTTAAAATTCTTATTTACCTGTATAATTACAGGAAGAATGATCTGCATTGGATCTGTCATAACCTGGCAAAATGAAACTGACCTGCCAACTTGGAAAGTGGGGAGGGGCGAGCTTAAACCTTGGGGGTGGGGGGGCCACTACCCTCCCTAAAGCAGCCGAGACCAGCTGTACATAGTTAATAAACAGATACTCAACAAGCTCTGAGAACCCCCAACCATTACCACATAATATATATGTATATAAGTGTCAAAAGGAGTGCTAGTGGGCGTGGCTAAATGTATACAACAAAAAACAAACAAAGATGCCCAAAGCTACTTACAATGTGACAAAAATACACAGTGCAATACATATATTCTCTTGAAAAAAAGGTAATTTAGTTTAACCCTTTGGTCAAAGCATCTTAACACTGCTGCCACATCAAGGCATGACCGTTAGCAGGTCCTAACACTCCCTGAGTTATAATTTATTGACAGGAGTTTACAATCTATAGGCAGGGCAAGTAGATATTGGGTACAGGGGATGAGAGGGTTGGTAATTTTCAGAAGCAATAGAGCAACTGTAACATTACCAAACAGCAGCTGAATGGCAGCAAACGGTGGACACTCTTTGGCTGCCGCCACAGATGTACCCTGAAGGAGTTCTGAATGAATTCAGCTGGCTTTGAAATGCTTTTGTTCAGTCATAAACACTGTAGAGGGTGTGGTTGACGAAGCACATTGCAGCAAGAAATCCCGCTATTAACCTTTATCATGCTGGTATTATGCAGAGGGGAGAAGTTCTTAGGGAACCCTTTCAGACATCCACCTTTGGATTTCTCTATGGCTACATGCTTCAGAAGAAGACCTAACTGCCTGCAAAATGTATTACAATCTGTTATCAGATGTCTTTTGGAATTGATAATGAAGACAAGACTGACTTTAATATTTATGAGATGTATATGACGTGGTTCCCATGTAAATAATGGAAAATGATTAATAGTTACAATAGAAAAAAATATAAACTAGAATAATTCTCAAATGCCCCAAATCAAATTCATTATAAGGAAGACAGCTACATGACATAAAGACAATTCTCATTATAAGTGAATGTACTCATCAGAGCGTTATGCCTGCATTCATCTTCCTCGCAAGTACCTTATGGCTTACAGTCCCATTTTACTATTTACAGTGATGCTTAATAACATTTGGTTTCTATATTTTCAAACCTGCTAGCCTCCTTGAGTTCCCTCCTGCTGAGAGACTGCTTCATGAACACAGTACAATGAAGATGTTTAAATATTATTGCACCTTATTCTTGAGTTTCAACCCTCTTTAATTTGTATATTATCTCTTACACAGTGTATTTTCCCTTCCAAGCCATATGTACTATAATGTCAATAACAAAGACAATGAATACGGACTGATTTAGGAACCAACTGTCTTTTTAAGAACTGATGCATTTCAAAGCAACCTCTGCATGCTTCGCGATATCACTACATTACGGGGTCAAGCATTTATTGCAAAAGGTAGAGAACAAGTCCTCCAAAATGGTGCTTTTAAAACCCTGGACAGGGTAAGAAATGGAGAGACACTATAAGTTACCCTTTAGTAAATATGGTGATAAACTCCATGGAAGAGACTATAGCTGCTATAGGCGATGGAATGATACTCTAAATCACATGACCCAGGCTGCGAAGGGGACAAACAAAGGAAAGGGAAATACCGATGGCCCATCAAAGCAGCACCATCGGTAAAACTCGAACCCAGAATGGCATCCAACCCAAGACCTGGTAAATATAACAAAAAATGTTGATTCCCAACCTGCTAATTTGCAGCAAGTAAATTGAAGGCTTTTGAAACTATCGAACAATTTACTGATAATGATCAAACACTTCTGAGAAAAATTGATATAATGGAGAAAACGAAATAAACAATATAAATTTGAACGTGACCGTTTGGATTACTGTATGAATAACAACAGATGTCTATGTAGCAAAAGCCTACCTCTAATTCTTATAGGAAAAAACAAGACCCTCACCAAGGAATACCAAAGATCAGGAACCAACAAATACTGTAGGACTCCAGGAAAATCCATTCTTAAATACAGTCATACTGACACTTCAAGCTTTTATTCTGATTTTTCAGATAGAGAGAACCGGGCTCAGGTGGTTTCCTTCAACAGGATGGGTGACAGCTGGAGGAATAAGAACAAAAGTACTAAGCAAGTCAGGTTTCATAGATCCACTGTGGGTTCATCTATTTCCAGGAATGAAGATCAATCATCTTATTCTCCTATATGCCGGGATTCCAAAACAATACGAGAACGAGAAGATCCGCAAAGAAGAGGAGGTGGTCAAAGAGGTCCCAACAAAAGGAAGAAATACTTCTAAACACTGCAGAAAACAATGTAATTAACATCTCTAAAACAGAATTCACCATTGACCAATTTATTATTTTCAATGAGACTTAATTTTGCACCCCATAGTGATTTTAAACTCTTTGAGACTATCACTAATCTACAGAAGGAAACTTTCCCTTAAAAAATATTTTGTTAAGAATTCTAATACAACTTAAAAAAATTCCTTTACCTCCACCATGATCCCTTTGAGGATTCTGTCAGAGTGGAAAGGAGAGAAAAAGAGATGAAAGTTACACTTTGTACTTTCAAAAATCATTGTGAATTATCCAATCTCAAAAGTCTCCTGAATGATCAGGCGGCTGATTCTGTTCAGGGTATTCCTTCTGTTTCTAGTTTTTTTGTCGACAGCATTCAGGGCTCACCAACAAGTCCACCTTTAGTCCAAATGTTTTGAATAATTCTCAAAATAAGACATTCAAAATATTGGTGGAGATAGATCTCAGATTATTAGCGGGGGTGCTTTACCTTGTCTCAACCATCTTTTAAAAATCTTATTGACGAGTTTCAACAATTCTTGACTCTTAAAAGGGATAAATTGTTGGTGATTAAAAATGCAGACAAAGGAGGGGGAATTGTAGCTCAAGCTGCATTAGAATATCTTAAAGACGCCCTTAGATAATTGGGAGACTTAGATTCCTACCAAACTTTGAGACATGATCCTACAGCTGCAGTACAGTATATTCTCTCGTGAACTCAAGGAATGACTTGATATGGGTAAAGTGCTGTATGTTCTTAACACCAAGGAAAACTCATGAATTAGTGGCTGATGTATTAACTCAGAGATTTGCTTCTAGAGGCTATAGAAATACAGATATCAATAATGCATATATGAATGCTACATTTTCTAATCGTGTTGATTTATTGTCTTCCTCGATGCAGTCAACATCGGAACAAAAGAGATGTAAAAAAAGTCATTTTGGGTAGTAATACATCAACACCGCTATTCATAACCCAACATAGCAGACAGGAAAACCAGATTTGTTCTTTTTTTTTTTATAAACATTAAAGTAGTTAAGGCAGAATAAAAAAATGGATGGAGATATTCAATACACAGTTGAGCAAAGGGCAAGGTTTGCATTTAGAAAAGCTAAATTATTGGCCAACTACAGTACCTCTCCCCAGTTTATTTAATTTGAGGTTGGATGATGCACAGCGTGAGGGTATTCCGTGTGGCTTTTTGCAAATGTGGACATTGTACCATATGTTGTTATCTCAGTCCCAATAAACCAGTGAATATTTGAGGTAACAAAAAAACATAAG
The DNA here is from genome assembly GCF_040206685.1 of Ascaphus truei. Lineage (NCBI taxonomy): Eukaryota > Metazoa > Chordata > Amphibia > Anura > Ascaphidae > Ascaphus > Ascaphus truei. The sequence goes on along the minus strand of NC_134487.1, from coordinate 83,995,197 downwards.
TGTAGCCCCCTTTGACTATGGGAACTTTGTGGGCAACTACGCATGCTGCTATACCTGTTTGCTCACAGGAGGCCTGAACCTCCGCTTCTGGGAGCCTGGGGTGAGCTCTATCTCTGTGCATGCAGCGCCTCCACCTATGAGGATCCCAGCGTAGGCAAGATTGATTCCTTATAGGAAACAATACTCATGAATGATAATACAACCACTGTATATAAACACACTTTACTAACACAATAATACAATTACACACACTTCAGTAATGCAATTCAACAAAATGGTTGTTCCCCAAAGTACTGAGGGGAAACAACCTGCAATTCGATGTCCACAAAGCGGATGCCACCCAAAGTGTGTGTGTGAAGGCAGCACTACTCTCCCCCTGTTGGTGCATGTGTGTACCTTCCTGGGAACTCCTGTACCCAGGTGCAACTGGAGGATCAAAGAACAGTCAGGTACCACGCATCGGGGCCTCCGACACCAATCCCCTCACACTTTAGGGTCCAGTCCTGTGCACACAGTGCGAGCTCTAGCCGGAGGGTCTCACACCGGATCCACAGCAACAGCAGTCTCCTGTCACTGAGCGCTATAGGGAAATCCCTACCGCTAGGGACAGTCTCTACAATACTTAATCTGTGTGGCTCAGGGCATATCTGGGGCCTAAAGGTGCAGTATCTAGGCCTAGCCCAGGAAGCCACTTGCACCCTGGACACTACCTACTCCTGTCCTGGCTTCCACATGACTGAATACGCTGATTCCTTGTCCCAGAGGATATACTCTTCTTGAGTGCCCTCCTTTCCGGTGCAGCCTCTTGAAAGCCCCCAGCGCCATTTCACAGGCATTCTGGGACTTGTAGTTCACAATAACATATATGCAGAGCCATTCAAGTTGGCCACCACAACTTAGTCCAGAGGCTTCTGAGAGTTGTGGTTCCGCACTCCCAAGATGGCCACCGTTCCTGCTGATACTGCGCAGGCGTGCCCTACAGTTTCCTGACAACCGGTCCACAGACCAGCTGGCAGCGGAGCAGTTCCCCGCATTGGAGGCAGGGTAAGGGGACTCGTCTACATAAGATTTCAACATTTATTAACTGCAATTCAAGCTACGTGGTCTATCATCTCAAATGTGGTCGTATGGACCATTAGACCTCTCAAGACGAGAATTATGGAACACGTTGTACATAAAAAAAAAAGAACGAATGCATCCAGTTTCAAGACATTTCTCGAAATTCACTTTTGGGGATTTAACTAATTTTCGATTTTCAGGGATTGACTATATACCTATGCCAATTCGAGGAGGTGATCGACTCAGGCTTCTCAACAGGAGTGAGATATTCTGGATACATTCCCTAGATACATTATCTCCCTCTGGTATCAACATCAAATGGGATTTAAAACACTTTTTGTGACTAATGGTTCGTCTGACTGACTGTTAGGTGTTTGATATCATTATGTTTTTAGGCTTTCTTTAATGACTTTTTGTTACATTATGCCTTCTACACGTATATGTGTATTCATATGTCATTAGACACATTGTTCTAATATTGTTACCTTTTGTTATGCTAAGTGTCTTTACTGTTTTTCCTAATGGTTACAGTTCTTTACTTATATCTTAGTGAACTAGATATATATTTGATATGTTTGTTTTAATAGTCTTTATCTATTTATTGTGGGCTTATCTCTCCTTAAATCATGGTGTTTGGTATTGTCTGTGTCTCTACACATGTATCTCTAGCTGTGTAAATAATGCATTTATTATTATAATTGTTTATCTCTTTTGGATATTGATCTGTTTTAATATTCATGATATGTTATCTATATTTATACTGATTCATGCTGATGCTGCGATGGTCAAGAGGAGTTTTTTTATTTAATTCTATTTTCAACAATAAATACTTTAGAGTTTGACTTGATTAGTATTATTCTGTTTCAATGGAGCTAATCTTTTTATAGTATATAATTAATAAATGTAGATATAGGTTATTTACCATACAGTCTGCCATGAATACATATATGTATTTATTATTATATCACTCCATTGTTAGAAAAACATACTCATCAGTATATACTCTTGGGTAATAAGAGTAAAAGAAATAAGTTTAAACCAATGTGGCTAAATAAACAGGTAGGGGAGGAAATAAAAAAGAAGAGGAAGGCGTTTAGATTCTTTAAGTCAGAAGGGACGGAGGCATCATATTAGAATTATAAGGACTGTAACAAAAATTTCAAAAGGGCAATCAAATTGGCAAAAATTGTTAATGAAAAAAGGATTGCAATAGAAAGCTAGTTCAACCCTAAAATGTATTTAAGTACCTTAATAACAAAAAAAAATAGAAAAGAAAATATAGGACCCTTTCAGTGTGAGATGGGCAGGCAGATTATTGGAGATAAGGAAAAGGCAGAGGTTTTTAATACATTCTTTGCCTCTGTGTTCACCAGGGAAGAATCAATCTCAATTGTAGTGCTTCAGGAGGAAGCCACAACCTCCATATTAATGAACAGTTGGTTAACAGAGGAAGAAGTTCATAGGCAGCTTGAAAAAATTAAAGTTAATAAGGCACCTGGCCCCGATGGCATACATCCAAGAGTTCTCAAGGAGTTAAGGTCAGTAATAGCCAAACCATTACAATTAATATTCAAGGACTCCATTTCCACAGGCACAGTACCACAATATTGGCGTAAAGCAGATGTGGTGCCAATATTTTAAAAGGGAGCTAGATCACAACCGCAGAATTACAGATGCTACAAAGGGAAAAACAAATATGTCGTGCGCTACTAAAGTGATCCTAAAAAATGGGCAACCCAGATAAATATCAAAGGGTGATAAAGTATATAAAACACCCAATCTTGATAATATAAATCAGCCCGTGTACATAAATAGACATAAGTACATGACCTTAAATAAGGATATAGGAAGAGAGCGTCTGCAGCTGTAGAAAAAGGATGGCTCAGCACCCCACAAAGCTACAAGAAACAGATGACAAAAAATAGCGCACAACGCGCATAGTGTAATCAATTTTAGTAAAAAAAATGTAATAAAAGGTAAATATTCTGCGTACATCAAATCAGACATAAACAAGCATTTGTTACCAACACTGGAACCAGTCGTGGAGTAAGCAGCCTCGGGTCACTAGATATAGAACTTCACAGGACAGCTTTCTCTTTTCAAGGTAGGTGGTTCCACGCAACAGGGCACAATAATCCTCCTCAGTCCCCAAAGATATTAATGGGAGTCCCGGTTAGTACAAGTGTCAATATAAGACAAACAGCTTCTTCTCGGCTGCATACAGAGTGCCGCTCCCCCGAATCTGGACAGACAACAGCTGACCCGGGCAGCGTCACTAACGACGTGACTCTCCTAAAGTTTTAAGGAAAGAACAGTCCTCACTCACTGAAGACGCCGGTCTGCAGGAACGCAATGGCGATCACAATGCACACTGCGCACAAAGCATCAGAAGCTCATCCGGGGCATCGGCAGGTCGCATCAGCTGGAGATGACGTCACCGGATGAGGGGCGTCTCTTCCCGGCAAAGTGAATGGAAGGTCCGTGCTTTCGGCTGCACGACCCGATTTAGCAATAGCAGATCAATAAAAAAGATAACAAAGTGCCGGTCCAATCACTGAGGTGGGAGGGGTATTTAAAACCCAAACATCCTGCAATAATCACCCCTGATGAAGTAATATGTGTATTACGAAACGCGTAGGACTTTTTATTGCTTGCTATCTTTTTTTATTGATCAGCTATTGCTAAATTGGGTCGTGCAGGCCTCATGCGGGTCGAGTAGGTAAGTAGGAATTTAGACCAGGGTAATAGAGTTGATGTGGTCTACTTAGATTTTGCAAAGGCTTTTGATACGGTTCCACACAAGAGGTTGGTGTACAATTAAAGCAAATTGGACTCAGTAAAAATATATTAACCTGGACTGAAAACTGGTTGAAGGATAGACAACAGATGGTTGTCATAAATGGAACTTTTTCAGGTTGTGCTAAGGTCGTGAGTGGAGTACCTCTGGGATCGGTACTGGAACCACTGCTTTTTAACTTGTTTATTAATGACCTTGAGGTTGGGATCTAGAGCAAAGTCTCCATCTTTGCTGATGATACTAAATTGTGTAAGGTAGTAGAATCAGAGCAGGATGTAATTTCTCTCCAGAAGGACTTGGAGAGACTGGAAACTTGGGCAGTTAAATGGCAGATGAGTTTTAATACAGATTAATGTAAGGTTATGCATTTGGGAAGTAAGAATAAACAGGCGACTTACAAATTAAATAGGGATAAATTGGTAGAAGAGCGCTTGTAGACAGCACGCTTAGCAATAGTGCCCAAAATCATGCAGTAGCTGCAAAGGCAAACAGGATCAAATCTTGCATCAAACGGGCAAAGGATGGAAGGGAAGTAAACATAATTATGCCCCTTTATAAAGCATTAGCTAGACCACACCTTGAATCTGAGTACAATTTTTGGCACCACTCCTTAGAAAAGACATTCTGGAACTAGAGAGAGTGAGGAGAAGAGCCACCAAATTAATAAAGTGGATGGACAATCTAACTTATGAGGAGAGGCTTGCTAAATTAGATGTATTTACATTAGAAAAGAGGCGCCTAAGAGGAGATTTGATAACTATACACAAATATATTCAGGGAAAGTACAAGGAGCTTTCAAAAGAACTATTCATTCCAAGGAAAGTACAAAGGACTCGGGGGCATCCCTTAAGGTTGGAGGAAATGAGATTTCACCAGCACCAAAGGAAAGGGTTCTTTACAATAAGGGCAGTTAAGATGTCAAATTCATTACCCATGGAGACTGTGATGGCAGATGCAATAGATTTGTTCATAAAAAGGTTGGATAACTTTTTAGAAAGGAAAGGTATACAGGGATATACCAAATAAGTAAACATGGGAAGAATGTGTATCCAGGGAATAATCTGATTGACAATTTTTGGAGTCATGAAGGAATTTATTTTTCACCTTATGAGATATCATTGAATGATAAAGTATGACACTGGGGTTTTTTGTTTGCCTTCCTCTGGATCAATAAGGAAGTATAGATATAGGATAAAGTATCTGTTGTCTAAATTTAGCATAGTTTGAACTTGATGGACGTATGTCTTTTTTCAACCTCATCTACTATGTAACTATGTAACTACCGTATGCCTCTATATTCATTTTACAAGAAAAAAATGGGTGTATATAGCGCTAAAAGAATTATATGTGTAATAATAAGTGATAATATAAATAAATAATAATATTAGGCTGCCAGGTGACACTAACTCCAAGACCTAGTTAGCAATACAAAACACAAATATACAATACAGACCGGCACCACTATAGTCCAATGGTGGAAAAAGATTGTCCAATATGGGAATGTTCTCACACGGATGGTAGCTGTAAATGTAGTTTTCAGTTGTATCTTCACTGTGTGAGCTCCATCAACATATGCAGAGAGAAGAGAAACAAGAAAAACACATCATAGTGCAGATATGCAATGATATGATATACACCAAACACGACTAACATTACACAAAACACATAACATAAAACATATAAGGCTGGCTGATACTAAGAATAGATTTATTAAACACAATAAAATAGCAGGCGTGGGATCCGGTTGGTAAAAACCGGAGTCCTACTTACAGCACTGCCACAGACCATGAGCGGGGGGTTTTTCCAGGTAGAATTTTGACCGGCTGCAGCTCCGTCGAACACGTGGTATCCAGGAAGCTCCACAGTCCTGAAACCGGAAGTGCGTCGCTCCGTGCGACTTGCTGATTCTCCTGGAGCCGTCGATCAACCTGCTGGGGGATACCTGAAGAAGTGCGCATGCGCACGAAACGCGTTGGGCAGTTTTTATTATCACTTGTGCAGTGTGGCAGAGGATAGCATTGTGGCCGCAGTACTCCATTGAAGAGGGACTTTTTGGCGATTTCATCCGCCCCCAGGAGTACATTTTCGGCAGCAGGTTGATCGACGGCTCCAGGAGAATCAGCAAGTCGCACGGAGCGACGCACTTCCGGTTTCAGGACTGTGGAGCTTCCTGGATACCACGTGTTCGACGGAGCTGCAGCCGGTCAAAATTCTACCTGGAAAAACCCCCCGCTCATGGTCTGTGGCAGTGCTGTAAGTAGGACTCCGGTTTTTACCAACCGGATCCCACGCCTGCTATTTTATTGTGTTTAATAAATCTATTCTTAGTATCAGCCAGCCTTATATGTTTTATGTTATGTGTTTTGTGTAATGTTAGTCTTGTTTGGTGTATATCATATCATTGCATATCTGCACTATGATGTGTTTTTCTTGTTTCTCTTCTCTCTGCATATGTTGATGGAGTTCACACAGTGAAGATACAGCTGAAAACTACATTTACAGCTACCATCCGTGTGAGAACATTCCCATATTGGACAATCTTTTTCCACCATTGGACTATAGTGGCGCCGGTCTGTATTGTATATTTCTATATTCATTTTGTTTCATCTTTATTGTGCTATGATCTGTGTTATTATGATTTTTTTAAGGTTATGTTTGTCATTATGTTTTTTCATGTTTTTCATGATTGTTTTTCCATTTATCTGATCTAATTTATTTTGTGCCTTTGTTAAATGGAATCTTCCGATTGACGGACTGCAATATTTTTGGCATTCCAGCTTCCCGATTTTCACCCTTCCTAGCGGTTCTTTTTCCTGGGAGGTCAGCTCGGCAGCCCTTCTAATAGTGGAGCTCCTATAAAAAGAAACTTTAGACTCAGGGAATCCCTCTTTGATAAAGCGCCAGCTACAGCGGGAAACGTGTCGGAGGTTACGTTTTTTACTCTCTTTTGGGATCAATGCCTCAATAAACTTTTTAGCTACTGTAGATTTATTTTGCCTCCAGTTCTCCTCATTGTTGCGATGAGCTCTTGTCCTTTTGTGTTTCCTACTCAAGCATTTGTTGGCAGTTTTATGTATAGATGAGTTTTTAATATTGTATATAACGGGTAAATCAATGATTAACCCACCAGGCGCTAAGAAATGGTACAGTCCTGCTGATTTAATTAATATATTCATGAGAAATAAGCATGGTCAACCCCAGACAGAATAAGTATAATGTGCGTGATATCTCTTCCAGCAACTGGCTCACTGCGAGCACCAAAAGAGTTGAGATAAAAAGACTCACGTGGCTGACTTTGGGGTTGTTGACACTATGCCTGTCCTCTCTGGAATTATGTAGCTGCTCCTGCTAGCAGATCTCGGCTTGATGTAGCATAAATGTTGGGACAGATGTGGCGCCCCAGAACTGTGGAACGCCAATGTCCTCTTCACCGCCAACCCTGCATCCGCTCCGGCGCGGTGGGTGGTCACGTGACCGGCGGCATCAGCAAGGCTTCCGGGTTCATCCACAGGAACAGCAAGTGATCTCCAGCAGCTCGGCGTGCAGGCGATGTAGACAGCACTGCAGAAATCCTCCCAAGGGGGGTATGATCGCCGCACAGCCGCAATGAATCAATGAAGGCTGATGTGTGAATGTACAAAAAGCTTTATTCTCACACGGTGCAAGCGAATCCTCTTACGCGTTTCAGCCTGCAAGGCCTTTGTCAAAGAGTGATCCGCTTGCATAAAAGACACCCAGTTATAGTCTGTACAGATTGCCACACCCGTATACCTTGCCCAATGAACAAGCAACAGGTGCATACCATCAGACACCCACAACCTTGATGTCAATTAAAATATAACGCAATAAAATGACCACATAATTATGGTGATGATAATTATGTGGTCATTTTATTGCGTTATATTTTAATTGACATCAAGGTTGTGGGTGTCTGATGGTATGCACCTGTTGCTTGTTCATTGGGCAAGGTATACGGGTGTGGCAATCTGTACAGACTATAACTGTGTGTCTTTTATGCAAGCGGATCACTCTTTGACAAAGGCCTTGCAGGCTGACACGCGTAAGAGGATTCGCTTGCACAGTGTGAGAATAAAGCTTTTTCTACATTCACACATCAGCCTTCATTGATTCATTGCGGCTGTGCAGCGATCATACCCCCCTTGGGAGGATTTCTGCAGAGTTTTTAATATTGAATATTTTTACTATATTCTGGTTATATTATTATCTACTTTGCTATCATAAAGGTCAATATAAACATGTGTTTTAATTCAGCAATATCCCCCCCCCCCCCAGTTACCAAGACTCTTAATGGTTTGGTTACCAGTATTTATTTAGAAATCCAATCCAGTAGGAAACCACAACAAATAAAATTATGGCTTCCTGTTGGCCTACGGAGCAAGCAAAATGCGATGGCTATTTTATTTCCCAGGGAGGGTTCTCTAACACCAGTAACTATATAGGCAAGTATTTCGGACACCATGTATGGGGGTCCCAGGAGCGAAAAATAGATTGGTTTAGCTACTGAGAAACCCTCACCTCCCATTCCGTAATAAAAAAAAAAAGATAGGTAAAAAAATGTAAACAAAAAACCAAGCAGCCGGGATTGATGCTTTAACATGGTGGCCATTATGTATACATCAGTATTTATTTGTACATGAACATGTTTATAAATGTGAAATACTAGAAACATGTTGCTTCTCTTTGTGGACCTGAGAATCAGGACATTATTCAATATGCTGAGCTGGAGAATAAATATAGAAGTGTCTATCTCGAATATTTTTTAGTTCCCTTACTGTACTAGTCTCTATCACCTCTGTTGGGAGGCTATTCCACGAATCCACCCTTTCTATGAAGAAATACTCGCATTTCCCCTAAATCTGTTGCCTCCCCAGCTTTATAGTATGACCCCTTGTTCTAACACTTCTTCCTCTGAAATGCTTCCCTCCTGTACCTGGTAGAATAAATTTATGTATATGAAAGTTTATACCATATTTCCCCTCACCCTTCTCTCCTTCAAGCTTTATTAAGATGTATGATATACTATAAAGACATTAGCTCCATTCAAATACATGTCATTCAATTCTGCCCCAGCTCAGAGAAGCATCTTTACAGCATATTGCATAAGGGCCTTGAACTTTGTGCAACATCTACTCACTTGATCTCTAGATAAAATAAAGAGCCATAGGCTTTAAAGTATATTATAGGCTAACGCTGTAAAATTCCGGCCATTATGGAAATCTCTGATTGGTTACAATTTCAGACATTATCCAATCAGTAATGCCCGGAAGTTTTACAGCTTGCAATGTGTTTATTTCCAGCCAATCAGCTATCAGAACAGCTCTGAGACAGGGCCGGGGATTGGTCTGGAAGTATCAGCCACGGGTTGACTCCTCCCCCTCCGTGAACAGAGCTGACATATTCAGTTGAATTGGGGAGAGAGAGTGTGGCTGCAAAGTATGTAAGTAGCTGTCTGCAGTTTGTTTGTGGCTGCAGTTTCTGTGTGTGTGTGTTAGTCAGTCAGTAGCAGTGTTTATGGGTGCAGCGTGTGTGTGTGTGTGTGTGTGTGTGTGTGTGTGTGTGTGTGTGTGTGTGTGTGTGTGTGTGTGTGTGTGTGTGTGTGTGTGTGTGTGTGGTGCTGTTGTGTGTGTGTGTACAGTAGCAGCAGCATCAGCAGAGTTTGTGTGTAGCAGCAATTTGTGTGTGTGTGTGTGTGTGTGTGTAGAGCTGCTGTGTGTATGTGTAGAGATGCTGTGTTGTGTGTTGAGCTGCTGTGTGTGTGTGTATAGCTGGAATGTGTGTCTGTGTGTGGTGTGTGTGTATAGAGTTCCAGTGTGTGTGTGTACACAGAGGGGGCGGCAATGTGTGGATATTGATAGCTGCAGTGTAAGGCCGAGTTCAGGGTGGCTGCTACGCAAAGTGCGTGCATGCGCACGTCCGTCGCAATTTCGGGTTGTTCGGTGAGTGTGTTCAAACTGAAAACTCCACCGGCGGCAAAATGCAGCGTTGACGCTGCTACACTTTGCCGCTACAACCCAAAATGATATTTTGGGCGGCTGTCGCGTCACGTGAGCTGGTTCAGCGAACCAGCTCCGTGACACGTTCGCCCCGCCCCCCGCCACACCCACAAATGCCGCGACCCATCTCCTGCAGCCTGGGCACAGATTGCCGTACTGCAGGAGCACGCGGGGGTTGGGGGGGGCGCAAGGATGCAAGCGTCCGTAGCAGCCACCCTGAACTCTGTCTAAGTGTATATAGAGGTGGTTTAATATATTTACCATTTTATTTTATTTAAAAAAATCTATATAACTATAAAAAAGTGTCTATTATTTATGAAAAAAGCCTACATTTAGTCTATAATAGTAATAATCCCCTCAGAACAGGGCATTACTGGCCAATAACTCTTCCAGACAGGGCATTATTGGACAGTAATGCCCTGTTCTGAGGGGATTATTACTTAATTACATGACAAAGGTAAATAAAGCTACTAATAAAAGTTAATTGTGTCTTGAAAAACTGGAAAAAGCCAATTCTGGCCTGTTTTTTTACATGCCCAGAAATAAGACCCACAATATAGAAAGGAGTGAAATAATCATTCTACAGAGACAGAATCATTCTACAGAGAGAGTGACTGAAGATAAACCATGAAGATTTGAAAAGCAAAGAATGTATTATTAGATTGTACGCTGGAGGAAACTTGTAATGTCTGGGGTTTATGATAAAATAGATTATTTTTCTCAATGTACGACTTGTAAGTAAATGTTTGTTTTCCAATAGAAAGGGTAAAAAAAAACCTAGAGAGCAGAGCACCTTATTGCCAAGAGATTGGAAGTGGATGAGTCAAATGAAAGTGGTAGTTGAAGTTCACAGACTAAGCATGACTGCATATTGTTTGGTAAAGGCTTGTATATAAAAATCAGTGTACTGTACACTGCTGCTGTGTATATTCTAATCAGCAATGGAATTCTAAGGAATCCAAACACCAAGAAACAGAGACTACAATAAAAATGTAACAATAAAAAAAGCATTCAAGAGTGCATCAAAAACTTAGAGTAATGCATTTCTAAAATAATAAATATTTTATTAAAAATAATCAAGTGAAAAATGAATGAATGGGCTAAAAAAAAGAATATATTGTGTATTGGCTTAAGAGTAATTACGTAAAGAAATATACAGGCAATAAGCAGAGAAAAACAAAAGCATATTTAATACATATTTTCAGACAGTAACATTTCATTAAAACTCATTCCATTTGCATACACATTCTATGGAAAAAAAGAGAGACAAATTGATTGATGTTGACGCCAATTTACGTCCACAGGGATTTTCGTCTAAAAATGGCCCAAACTGCAGATTCAAAGTATATTGAATTTACCGCTTACTTTAATTTTTATAATGAACTAGCTGATATACCCACACATCCCTCTCCCGCCCTGCACCTCACATCACTCCCCCCCCTGCACCTCACATCACTCTCCCCCTGCATCTCACATCAGTCTCCCCCACATTTCACATCAGTCTCCCCCCTGCATCTCACATCACTCTCCCCCCCTGCACCTCACATCACTCTCCCCTTGCATCTCACATCACTCTCCCCCCTGTACTTCACATCACTCTCCCCCCCTGCACCGCACATCACTGTCCCCCCCTGCACCGCACATCACTGTCCCTCCCCCCCCCAGGCACCACACATCCCTCTCCCCCCCTGCACCTCACATCAATCTCCCCTCCTGGCACCTCACATCACTCTCACCCACTGTACTCTCCCCCCCTGCACCTCACATCACTCTCCCCCCCTGCACCTGACAGCATTCTTCCCCCCTGCACCTCACATCACTCTCCCCCCCCCCCCTGCACCTCACATCACTCTCACCCTGCACTTCACATCACTCTCCCCTCCCTGCACCTCACATCACACTCCCCCCTGCACCTGACAGCATTCTCCCCCCTCATCACTTGCCCCCCCCTGCATCCCCCCCTGTCCCCGGCGCTTGTTCCCCATCCCACCATCCCTGGCCCTCCTTCCACCCCCCTGTCCACAGCGCTCCTGCCCCCCCCCCGTCCCTGGTAGGCGGTAAGCAAGGGTGTGATGCGGCGGGTGGGTTTGAGGCTGCGGGTGCGGCAGGTGAGAGTGAGGCAGTGGGTGGGCGGCTCGACGGTAAGCAGGGTTGTGTGAGGCAATGAGTGTGGCGGTTTGGAGTGAGGCGGCGGTTTGGAGTGAGGCGGCGATTTAGAGTGAGGCGGCGGGTGGGAGTGAAGCGGCGGGTGGGAGTGAGGTGGCGGTTGAGGCTGCGGGTGAGAGTGAGGTGGAGAGTGGGAGTGATGCGGCGGGTGGGAGTGAGGCGGCAGGTGAGAGAGAGGCGGTGGGTAAGGCTGCGGGTTGGAGTGAGGCTGCAGGTTGGAGTGAGGCTGCAGGTTGGAGTGAGGCTGCGGGTAGGAGAGAGGCTGCGGGTGGGAGTGAGGCGGCGGGAGGGGGTGAGGCGGCGGGTGAGGCTGTGGGTGGGGTGTGATGCAGCGGGTGGGTGAGAGGCAGCGGGTACGTGGTTTGCGGACTGCTTTCAGTCCCCAGGCATTGCAGGCGGTGTCCGCAGGTGGTGCACGGCGTGTGGGTAGCCACTGGATCAGAGACGCACGTGGTGTGAGGGTGGTGTGAGTAATATGGTGTGTGTAGCTCTGGGTGTGATGTAGCACCACCCCGCAGGCCAATGAGAGCGAGAGCTGTGGGCAGGCACCAACCAATCACAAAACGCACAAACCCCCAGACAAACATCACGGACAAACATTTCAGTTTTATATAAATAGATTTTCATAACTTTGCACGAATGCACACAATACTATATAAACTGACCTTTTACTAACAAACCTTGTCAGTGCTGCTGATAGAAAGAGAGAGACAAATTGGGCATTTTGTGTGATTGAGTGACTTCTAAGTGGTTAATCGTCATTATAATTCTCTTTTTCATTGTTGTCTGGTTTAGTTAATTGTGCTGTTCATTGCTTTGCTATTTCATACAGTTTGAATCTCTGTCTGATTTTTTATTGTTGTTCCCATTATTTGTGTCTAGGAGAGAGACACAGAAGGAGAGCACTGTAGTGTGGGCGTGCTAGTTAAAGGAGTGGGAGTAAAGTGAGTATGGAGGATAGCAGAAAAGAGTAAGACAAAAGTGTGGAACAGGAGGACACAATCCCTGGAAGATTGGAGGGGAGGAAAGGACATGCTTACATTAGGAGGTAGAAGGGACTGGTTGCACTATGCAGGAAGACAAGAGAAGTACACAGCCTGACCTATGGAAGTTAGATACTGTATTAAGAGTCTGCCAGCTAAGAAGCCAAACCCATCAGAGAGGGGGCATGTGTCACGGTAATTTATGACAAGATATACAGTAGAGGCAACACTTATTCTAACATTTGCTTTAAACTAGCCGGGTTACATTCAGGGTATGTGCTGGGTATGTGCTGTGTATGTTCTGGGCTAGTTTGAGGCAAGTTTAAAACATTTCTGCATTGACTAACGACCCATAGGATTAACACAGCAGGGATCCCTGGCAGTCCAATTCAGTTGTTAATCTGATAGGCCATTAATCAATGCAGAAATGCTGGGGCTAGTTTAAGAAAAGTTTAAGGCATGTATTCAGAATGTACCTGGGTGTACCTGGGTCTTTTGGGGAATTGCCACTGGTTTTTGTTAGAATAAGAGATGCCTCTACTGTAACAAACACCAAATATCTGGGTTGAACTGAACGAGGCTTAGATATAATAAAATATATTTACTGCTGCGGCAGCTTTTATTCTAACACATTGACGGTTTTTCCCTGGCTTTTTCCTGGAATGCGACGCACTTCACCTGGCGCATGCCGCGTTCATTTTGCGTTCCCAGCCACGAGTCATGCGCGGCTGACGCACGGTTGTTGCGTTTATTAAGAATGGTTCGGATTTAATAGGTTGCAATTCTTCGCGTGTCCGCCAGGTGGCAGATATTCATGAATTGTAATGCGCATGTGCTTCAGTAATGTGTCGACTTGCAGGTGTTTTGTTTAAAAAAAGATACCACAGTGTGCTATTGTAACTTTGCCTTGAGACTGAAGGAAGAGGTTGCAAAAATGTATCAATTTAGGCTTTTCATATTAAAGAAAGACAAAGACCAGTTTCGGTTACAGTATTCTCCAGAGACCCGCCCGCCATGAGTGTTCAAGTGCAGCCCGCTTGCCAAAAATCCGACAGAAGTTACGCGTATTTGATATGGGCCGCGATTAATGCAACAGAGGATAAGATGGCAACAGTTGTTCAAATTTATCAGTATTTTGTCGAAAACTATGACTTTTACAAATTTTCGCCAACTCCCAATACTGTTTTTATCGTATTGAGCCACAATTTGTTGCAAGGTATTGGTGTGTATCACCGGCTTTTTCCTGTATCTATGATCATGATGACGCCAAAAGGCGAAGGGTCGGGTTAAAACCAACTAAGAAACGACAGTCGCTGGCAAGCAATGCACTAGCACCGGTTTCCCGCCGTCAGTGACAACCCTGAGCCTGAGCCGGATTTCGCGTGCAGTTTCGATCAAGCTTGCATGTACCTAAGCAATTTCCAGCCTCATCAACTGACTACAGGTGGACTAGTCCCGCTGCAAACTATCGACGTGGATGATCAAGAACGCTGGACTGACAGTGGACCGGCGCCAGCCGAATGGGAAATTCTATGGTGAGTATTGTTGCCATATTATTTTCTGTGTTTTTCTTATTTTGACAATACAGTATCAATATCGGTGCGATTCAAAAGTCAAGCGATTCTCCTGTAAGCAATATTATTGGCTGAGCGGCTTCTACAGTACTGTACTGCAGATACTGAACTACTGTATTGGTGGAACGCTAGGCGCATGCGCATTGGAACCTTCTTGAAACGCATACAGTATGCGTGTCATTACATTGACGGTAGGCGCATGCGCATGTGAACAGGAGACGCCCCCCCGAGAAAATTATTGGTGGGACTGGCTGGGAACTTCTTTAGGGGGCTGACCATTATAGTAAAACCTTTCTTTTTGTTTTTCCTCAGAAAAGAAAACGGCTAATGGAGGGATTTTGATGGATAATATCGCTTTGTGTAACAGTGCCTGCAGAATTGGATTTAAAAAACCACGTACCGGAGTCTACAGTTTAGCGGCCGTAGTTATTGATTAGGATAGAATACTGTAATACTGTACCTGAAACAGTATGTTGATGTTTTCCGGCCGTACAGTATACTGTACAATACTTTTTTATATACAGTACAGTATACTCTGTAATAAACCCAAAAAAATAAAAACTATGCATTTATTCTACATGTATCACATACATTATGTGTCTTCTACATTATACAGTGCCAGTACATACAGTGCCAGTACATACAGTACAGTACAGTTTGTGTCTTCTATTTTTTTTAAATATTCTTATACTGAGCATGCCTACAGTATACAGTGCAGTATGCCTCGACATTCTAGAAACATTGTATTTTGTTACAGTGGCAAAGGAGCAAATGGAACAATGTAAAACAAATCAACATGTTCTTTTATTGGTGGAGTAAGTACAAAAACATTTATTTACAAATACTGTACAATGTAGAAACATTTTAAGTGCACAGCAATTCAAAACATCAACAGGTGTATGGTTTACTGCTACATTTGTGAAAACATTTATGTCAGTCAGTATGGTTTACAGCAGGCCTGCACAACTCGTAAAGCGAGAAGAGCCGAAATGCTCCAAGGACAGCACGGGTAAAATCATCATCATCATCATCATCATCATCATCATCATCATCATCATCATCATCATCATCATCATCATCATCATCATCATCATCATCATCTCTCCTCCAGCACCTCTCATCTTCATCCTCATATCTCCCCCAGAACCCCTCACTATCAACCTTTGCGATACTCCCCATCTATCTCTCATACCCCCCTCTCTCCCCCTCACCCACACACATAATACTCCCTCTCCACAAACACACAATACCTCACTGCACACCACACACATCCCACCCCCCTTCACCTCACATCTTTCTCCCCCCTGCACCTCACATCACTCTCCCCCCCTGCACCTCACATCACTCTCCCCCCTTGCACCTCACACCTCTCCCCCCCTTCACCTCACATCACTCTCCCCCCTGCACCTCACATCACTCTCCCCCCCTGCCCCTCACATCACTCTCCCCCCCTGCACCTCACATCACTCTCCCCCCTGCACCTCACATCACTCTCCCCCTGCACCTCACACCTCTCCCCCCTGCACCTCACACCTCTCCCCCCCTTCACCTCACATCACTCTCCCCCTGCACCTCCAATCACCCCCCTTGCACCTCCAATGACCCCCCGCACCTCCAATAACCCCCCTGCACCTCCAATGACCCCCCCTGCACCTCCAATGACCCCCCTGCACCTCCAATCACCTCCCCTGCACCTCCAATCACCTCCCCTGCACCTCCAATCACCTCCCCTGCACCTCCAATCACCCCCCCTCACACCTCCAATGACTCCCCCGCACCTCCAATGACCCCCCCCTGCACCTCCAATCACACCCCCTGCACCTCCAATGACCCCCCTGCTCCTCCAATGACCCCCCTGCACCTCCAATCACCTCCAATCACCCTCCCCTTCACTCCAATCACCCCCCCCTGCACCTCCAATCACCCCCCTGCACCTCCAATCACCCCCCCTGCAAATCCAATCACCCCCCCTGCACCTCCAATCACCCCTGCACCTCACATCACCCTTACTGCACCTCACATCACCCTTCCTGCATCTTCCTTCCCCTGCACCTCACGTCCCCTGCACCTCACCTCAATGCACCTCACATCACCCCCGGGACCGCGGGAAATCGCCGCCATTTTTTTTTTTTTAAATCTCATCGCGGGCCGCACAGAGAGGCCGGGCGGGCCGCATGCGGCCCGTGGGCCGTATGTTGTGCAAGCCTGGTTTACAGTCACATGTTTTAAAAACAAATTCTTTATTCATAAAATAAGCAAAACGCAACATCTCCTTTATTAAAGAACGGCAAGTCAAAACATATACTGTACAGTGGGATGGTGTGCAAAACAGTCTGCACCAGTACAGTCCTTGAGGGCAGCAAACAGGGTGGGTTTTCAGGGTAACCTTTGATAACCGTGCCTGTTTGCGGCCCCCAGGGACTGGAGTTGTGCAGGTCCTGTGTGTGTGGACGGCAAGTTAAAAAATTTCTGCATAAATACAAGTAAAAAAACACACAACAACATCTCCTTTATTTAAGTACAGCAGGTCAAAACATGTAGAGTACAATACAGTTCAGCACAACAGTATAGTCTTACAGAAAGTCCTACACATTGTCCGTCCATGGCCGATTCCTTGCATAGCGCAAAATGCCATTAATGCAGTCTCGAACGCCTTTCATTACATCATCTGTAATTGGATAAAAGCGCCGCATTACAGCCTGAATGTTCTTTCTTAAATTGGCAGGAAGCGCCTTTTTAACGCGATTTCCTTCGTAGTTCACTTTGAAGGCCCAGTCGCAGTACAACGAGTAGGGAACATGGTGCTTAAAAAGTAACAAGGCATACTTGTAGGGTACACCAGCACTCTTCACCCTATACTTCTCCCTGAGCACCGTTGGCAGATCGCACAGGGTGATGTCGGGCACCGTATCGATGCGAGCGAATGTAGGTCTTTTGGGAGCGGGTGTGCTTGAGGCGACGGGCGATGGTAGGTTGTCTGGGAGGAAGCTTTCCTCCGGTCTTGGTCGCCGTGTTGTCTCCTGGCGTGGTCTTGACGGGGTTGTCATGTCCTCCTCAATGGCATACATGTACACTACATCTTCTGGTGGAGGCGGTGCGCTTGGTGATGGAAGGGGGTCGAAGGTCCCATTCATCACATCCATTTCACCCCCCTGCTACAGCGTCGGGGAAACAGGGGTATTAACACCGAGCAAATAATGTATGCCCTCTATGTGAGCCTCTATCTTCTCCATCCGTCGATCCATCCGTTGATCCATATGTATCATCCGTTGATCCATATGTATCATCCGTTGATCCATATGAAGCATCCGTTGCTCCACATTTAGCATTCTCTTCAGAAGCAGATCTATCTTTGCTAGCACAATAGAATTCCTGGGGAGATCCACAGTTATCCCATTCATCATCCGGTCTAACGAGCTGCTTCTTGTGCATGGCATGTGAACATCTGGGTGGATGGGTGCAACGGAGGATGAGATGGGGGTTCCATGGAGAGAAGCGGCAGCGACGTCGAAGAAGAGTGGAGGAGGTGACCTGTGGATATCCGGTAGAGGAGAAGCGGCAGCGTCGTCGAAGAGAGATGGAGAAAGTGACCTTTGGATTTCCGGGAGAAAAGCAGAGTCATCTAAGAGCAAAGGAGAAAGTGACCCGTGGATTTCAGAGGCAGCGTCGTCGGATAGAACTGGAGATGGCCTGTGGGTTTCCGTGAGGGCGGCGCAGCGTCAAGGACGAGGGGTGGAGAAGACGGGCTGAAGATTTCCGGGACAGTGGCGGCAGAGTCGTCAAAGCGTATGGGAGGAAGTGGTCTGCGGGTTCGATGGGATGGCTGCCAATTGTTTTGCGTCGAGAGTACATCACCGTATATCTTCTTGACATAATAAGGCTGACGTCTATGAAAACCCTTAGCCTTTGGGGTCAGCAGAAGGTTTTCTTTATTGGCCTTAGTCTGTCGCTTTTGCCTTGGCGTGGAAACGGCAACCGCCTTTCGCTTTTTCTGCATGACAGGCACGGCAGAGGTGAGTGTTTTCCTGCATCCGTAGAATCGGGGTTGCTCCATGCAAGCAGGTGGCACAATGCAGTATCTGGACAAGGGCAAGTTCAGATAAAGATCATCGAGTGGTGGGCTATGCAAAGTGTGTAACCTTTTATGCATGATGACCAGGTACAGGTGTTGAAAGTGGGCATACTCTAATGTGAGTCATTACCGTATAAATACACCATCCATTTTGTGGATTCACTGCACATTGAATACACATCGACTAAACATCGAATATACATTCTTGTGTTTGTATTTCGTTCTACTCGCAGCAATGCCTGTTAAAAAGGTTTCCAAGGAGCTCAGCATGCGAATTAAGGACATGTACACGAGCGGACACCGAATTGCTGCTATCCAACGCTGGTTAGCTACTTCTGGCATCGTTGTGCCAGCAACCACCGTGAGCTATCATGCACATGGAAAAAACAGAGACCGCAAAAGGGCACCAAGGGTAACTACCGCGTAAGTATATTTATACAACTTAAAAAAAAATTTTTTTTAATTTAAATCTAATATTTTTGTTATTTCTGTTGATTTATATTACAACAGTATATATATTTTGTATATTTATATTACAACAGTATATATATTTTGTATATTTATATTTATATCAGTACAGTATATATATTTTGTATATTTATACTACAACAGTATATATTTTTTATATTTATATTTATATTACAACAGTAGTTATATTTTTTATATTTATATAACAGTATATATTTTTTTATATTTATATTACAGTACAACAGTATATATAATTTTTATATTGCTGCATATTAACAAAACAATATATTTTCTTTACATTGTAGGTAGACAACTCTTCTGGTTGACAAAATAAGTGAGGAGAATGATGAGAAGAGTGCATTAAGTGTCAAAAACACTCTGCAGGAAAAGCACAATCTGACTGTATCCGAGAGCAGCATAAAGAAGATCAGACGCAACATTAGATGGAAATATGGACGTGTGAGGTTAGTACTGGACAGTACAGGAGGTAAAAGTGTTGTTTAGGAAACTGTACTGTACCGCTAAAATAATTTATTCCTTGCCATTACAGAGCTTCCCCTGATACGGGATGCAAACAAAATCAAAAGAGTGGTCCAGGCCCAGGCATGGATCGACAATGGGGAGACTTTCCAGGATTGCATCTTCACTGATGAGTCTACTGTGTCGCTGGAGAAATTTACAAGCTTTGCATTCCACAAAAAAGGCCGCATAGCTTTGAAGCCGCGGCCAAAACACCCCGTGAAGCTGCATGTGTGGGGTGCCATCTCTAGGCGTGGACCAGGATGCATTGTCATCTTTGAAGGTAAAATATATCAAATATAATGTAGCCTTATGCACTGTACTTTACTAGTGTAACCTTACTGTGTGCGCTGTACTGTACTATTGTGCAGTTTTTTGAGCACTTTTCTTTTCTTTCTATAGGAATAATGAATAAAGCTTTCTTCCAAGACAACATTGTCCCTGAGATAGTGCAATATATCACATGAGAGTTCCCCAATGGTCACCGCTTCTACCAGGACAACAATCCGAAGCACACCGCGTCAACAGCGCATATCCTTGAGTGCGGAATCAACTGGGTGAAGACGCCAGCGGAGTAAGTGCAGTAGACTGTGTCTCATTTTTTTCCCCACTGTTTTTACTGTGTACTGAATCTCTTAAACTAATTGTCCTTTTTTTCCAATGACAGATCGCCAGACTTCAATCCGATCGAAATGGTCTGACATCAGCTGAAGGACTATATCCAGAAAGTGGCAAAACCCTCCAAAAAGGACAAGTTGTTGAAAGGCATAATGAGTTTTTGGAACGATGTACTCACCGTGGAACGCTGCAATTAATATATAGACCATATTGCGACTGTGTTGCCCATTGTGATCGCGCATAATGGGCAAGCATCAGGAAAGTAGTTCCGTGCAGTAGTATTGTAAGTACAGTATGATACAGGTAAGTATGGCAAAGATTTTTTCTTTCCCAATAGTCAGAGTATACAGTACAGTAGTTACAGTTTTTTCTTTACAGAGAGAGCAGCACCAGCCATAAGGTTACATACTGTAGTATTTAACAGTAGTCAGAGTATACAGTAGTTCCAGTATACAGTAGACTAGTTTGACAGTAGTACAGTAACTGCCTACTAACTGGTCATTTTTTTCTTTTCAGAGAAAGCAGCACCAGCCATCTAAAGTAGTACTTCATATCACACAATGCCATAATACTGTACGCACATACAGTAACTGCACTAATTTTTTGTTTTCTTGTCGTTTCAGGAAAAAGGGTGGCCTGGGGGGAGGTGGGGTGTTGTGTCCAGTCTAATCTGTTTGTACAGTCAAATGTACAGTATATAAACAGAAGTATTGATGTACACAAAACCTCTCCTCTCTCAATGAACTACTGTACTGTACATGGAATGAGGAACAAGAAAACGACGGAAAAAATAATATTACTATGTACAGTATACTGTATATATATATATATATATATATATATAGATATATATATATATATATACAGTATACATATATTATACATTATAGTATATATATATTATTACATAATATTCTTATAAATGTGCATAATTCATGTTTCTCCATGTTTTACAAATGTTTTCTAAATGTTTATCCAATTTCAATCTGCCAGAAGAATTTAATAAAGACTGGATTATGTATTATTCATGATTATTTTTATATTTGTATTTTTTTGTTCCTGATGAAATAAAATAAATATTTATTCACATTCCTGGTAATCATAATCATTGACAACAACTACACCCCCCCACCCCTACAGTATAAGAATGAATGACAAAACAACATGAATCAGTTAATGGTTTTTTTACTCTCAATTCTCACAATGCTGTGCAAATCAGATTTACATTTAAAATTCGAGAAGGGATTTTCCAAAGCGTTACCATAAACAAAGCCTCAAAGGATTGGGGGGGGGGGGTTGGGTGAGTCATGTGCAGTATTCAGCTAGCTCCCATCTCAAAGAGGCTTAGAGTACACGCAGGCGCAGTGAGGCGATTGACGCTCGGCCAGGGACGGATTAAAAACACAATGACTAACTTCAGAAAATGAATGACTCTGGGGAGAGGGGGGGGGGTTGGGTGACTCATGCGCAGTAAGCAGCTAGCTCCCATCTCAAAGAGGCTTAGAGTACACGCAGGCGCAGTGAGGCAATTGACGCTCGGCCAGGGACGGATTTAAAACACAATGACTAACTTCAGAAAATGAATGACTCTGTGGAGGTGTCTGTCGAAAAGAGTTTGTGTGTGCGTGGGGGAGAGATGAAGGATTAGTTGTGCAGCAGTTCAAAGAAATTACATACTGTAGAGAAGAGTAGAGTAGAGTACAGTAATTTCAAAGGCAGTTCATCATAATAATTTGATCAATAAACTCCCAAATACAACCCCTAAATACAGTACATAAAAAGCAAGTCACTTTATCTCCCTGTGCCTCAGGCACCAAAAACATACAGTAGATTGTGAGCTCCACGGGACAGGGAGGGACCTGTGCCTGCAGAATGTCTCTGGAAAACGCTACGTATACTGTAACTAACAGCGCTATACAATAACATGCTATTATTATTATGATAATATCAAGGTGATGCTCTGTGCAAATCAAATTCAAGAAGGGATTTTCCAAAACGTTGCCGTAAACAAAGCCTCAAAGCTCCCGTCTCAAAGAGAATTACATGCAGGCGCAGTGAGGCTTTGTACTGTAGCTCGACTATGGACGGATTAAGAACAGAATGGCAAGATTCAGAAAATTAACGACTCTGTGGAGGGGGGGGGTTGGGTGACTCATGTGCAGTAAGCTGCTAAGCAGCTAAATAGCTCCCATCTGAAAAAGGATCACACGCAGGCGCAGTGAGGCTTTGAAGCTCGGCTATGGACGGATTAAAAACACAATGGCAAGATTCAGAAAATTAACGACTCTGTGGAGAGGGGGGGGTTGGGTGACTCATGCGCAGTAAGCAGCTAGCTCCCATCTCAAAGAGGCTTAGAGTACACGCAGGCGCAGTGAGGCGATTGACGCTCGTCTAGGGACAGATTAAAAACACAATGACTAACTTCAGAAAATGAATAACTCTGTGCAGGTGTCTGTCGAATGACTCTGTGGAGAGGGGGGGGTGGGTGACTCATGCGCAGTAAGCAGCTAAGCAGCTAAATAGCTCCCATCTGAACAAGGATTACAAAGGCGCAGTGAGGCTTTGAAGTTCGGCTATGGATGGATTAAAAACACAATGACAAGATTCCAAAAATTAAAGACAGCTGCATGAAGTTCAAAGCTAAAGACATACTTTAATTTCTAAAGGCAGTTCATCATAATAATACACACTGAAATACAGTACGTAAAAAGCACACAAATCAACCATGTTCAGTCAAACGCACAGGGTCGCAGTCAAAAGCTACAGCACAGATTGAATATCGTATTACAGTAAGATGGGTTTTGCAGGCTTGTGGAGAAAAAAAATTACAATTATTTTTTTTTTTAATTTAAAAATTTTTTTTTTGGTCACTCACTCAGGCAAGCAAGCAGTGGTGGGCGGAGTTACAGGCGCATGCGCAGTAAATTCCTGCTGTCAAGCAGGAATGTGATTGAAACCAGACACACGTTCAAAGGAATGGTGTGGGAGAGATGTACTGCATTGCACAGAAGATAAGAAGTTGAAATACCCTGCAGTGCAGTTAATTATCCCGAGCGAGGGGAGAGCGCTGTATATGCTGAAATGTGACACTGTTACAGTACAGTACATGCCTATGCGTTTCAACAATTTTCAAATGAGACATACTGTACTGTACTGCAGAACAGCACTGCAAATGCATGTATACTTTAAATATGCAAATTTAGAATTACTGCGCGCGCACACAGACTGACGTAGGTTGAACCGCGAAGGTATTAGACCTCCAAGACAACAGCTCACAAACGCCCCTCTGAGGTTTTACACGGCATTGCAGTATTGTAGACAACGAGAATAAAATGCTAATATCACGAGCGCGAAAATAACGCAGTTCACTCCGGGCGAAAACGACACAAAACCGCACATGACCGGGATAATCTGAAAATCGCGGATCTAGCCGATTTAGACTAAAGGTGGCCGCCACTGTATTCCTTAAAAAGGTGAACACAGCAATATAGTACAATTAACAGGCAAGAAGGTAACACTTACTTAGGGTTGGGGAATGGAGAAGTATCAGCTAGCAATTCTCCAGCAATCCAGTGACATTCAAGATGAAATCAGAAGAACCAACAAAAACTGTAGGGTTGACACAGCTTATATACCTTCGTAACCCTATTCTTAACATTGAATACAGACTATTGGTGAACAATTATCTGTATCCAATCCCTAACGTGGAAACACAGTTTAACCCATGCCCCTAGCTAGTTAGCCCATGCGTACTGGGACTCTGAGGGTCTAATTTCTGTAGCCCCATAATTAAATCAGGGGCAACGACCAGTCTACCAGATGAAGTATCTGTCAGGATCTTCATTGTTTGTAGGTGTAGATATAACACTTACAAACCACTCCAGTTTGATGCTTCTCCACCCTCAGGTAAACAGTTAGAGTGGCAGAGTCTTTTGATCAGTACTTGGTTCCTAGTGTAAACAATCAGGGCAGTTAACTTTTGATCACAAGGCTTATGCTAAATGATCCGGCTGCCCTTCCTGACCTATTAGCATAGCAGATGGAGTCTGCATTTTCAGAGCAAGAAAAACATAGGTGCAGGGATGCACCAATATAGGTGCTCAGAAATGTATAAAAGTTGCTGGAGAAATATCTCTTCCAAGTATGAGTTGTAGGCATAGGGCAAAGCTGACAGGGCACCAAGGTCTCTAGCAATGATGTGGCTCCCCAAGAGCACTATAATAACATGTTATGAGACTCACCCTTGACCAGCTGTAGATGCCGTGCCCGTGATGGATGTCCCGGTGTGTAGCACCGCCAACCCTCGAACAACTCGTCCGTCGTGAGGGCGGTCAATGACCGGCGGTGTGTTGAGTGGTCTCTGCTCCAGCAACCCGGCGTGCGACCGAAAATGGCAGATAGGAGAAGACGCCTCACAAGGAGGAAACACGCGATGCACCACCGTCAGAACAAATGGGAGGCTGGTCAGCTGACTGTGAAAAAAACTTTATTGCTCCCAATGTAGAGCGCATGCGCAGTAAATTCCTGCTGTCAAGCAGGAATGTGATTGAAACCAGACACACGTTCAAAGGAATGGTGTGGGAGAGATGTACTGCATTGCACAGAAGATAAGAAGTTGAAATACCCTGCAGTGCAGTTAATTATCCCGAGCGAGGGGAGAGCGCTGTATATGCTGAAATGTGACACTGTTACAGTACAGTACATGCCTATGCGTTTCAACAATTTTCAAATGAGACATACTGTACTGTACTGCAGAACAGCACTGCAAATGCATGTATACTTTAAATATGCAAATTTAGAATTACTGCGCGCGCACACAGACTGACGTAGGTTGAACCGCGAAGGTATTAGACCTCCAAGACAACAGCTCACAAACGCCCCTCTGAGGTTTTACACGGCATTGCAGTATTGTAGACAACGAGAATAAAATGCTAATATCACGAGCGCGAAAATAACGCAGTTCACTCCGGGCGAAAACGACACAAAACCGCACATGACCGGGATAATCTGAAAATCGCGGATCTAGCCGATTTAGACTAAAGGTGGCTGCCACTGTATTCCTTAAAAAGGTGAACACAGCAATATAGTACAATTAACAGGCAAGAAGGTAACACTTACTTAGGGTTGGGGAATGGAGAAGTATCAGCTAGCAATTCTCCAGCAATCCAGTGACATTCAAGATGAAATCAGAAGAACCAACAAAAACTGTAGGGTTGACACAGCTTATATACCTTCGTAACCCTATTCTTAACATTGAATACAGACTATTGGTGAACAATTATCTGTATCCAATCCCTAACGTGGAAACACAGTTTAACCCATGCCCCTAGCTAGTTAGCCCATGCGTACTGGGACTCTGAGGGTCTAATTTCTGTAGCCCCATAATTAAATCAGGGGCAACGACCAGTCTACCAGATGAAGTATCTGTCAGGATCTTCATTGTTTGTAGGTGTAGATATAACACTTACAAACCACTCCAGTTTGATGCTTCTCCACCCTCAGGTAAACAGTTAGAGTGGCAGAGTCTTTTGA
Organism: Ascaphus truei; assembly: GCF_040206685.1. Classification (NCBI taxonomy): domain Eukaryota; kingdom Metazoa; phylum Chordata; class Amphibia; order Anura; family Ascaphidae; genus Ascaphus; species Ascaphus truei. The sequence continues at coordinate 83,969,395 of NC_134487.1, read as the reverse complement.
TCAGTACTTGGTTCCTAGTGTAAACAATCAGGGCAGTTAACTTTTGATCACAAGGCTTATGCTAAATGATCCGGCTGCCCTTCCTGACCTATTAGCATAGCAGATGGAGTCTGCATTTTCAGAGCAGATCCAAAATACCATATACACTTTAATATCTTCACATATTAATAAGTTCCATTCTTGTGGGCCCAGTGGGTCGAAATTTGCCAGTTTTTAATGCCTACAGTGACCCTACATATTTGCCAAATTTCAACTCTCTGCGACCTCCAGAACCGGAGATACAGAAATGCACTTTAAAACATTTTTAAAATACAGGATTATAATGAAACATGGGAACAGGGGAACATACATTTTCCTGACATGACAAGGTGTAAGCCACATTCCTGGACCACAGTCCAGTTAACCCCTTGCCTCCCTGGTGAGGTCAGGAGGTGGCCATATGGGGTGCAACCCCTTTAATACCGGGCCAACCCCCTCTCCGTCTACACCTCCCCTTCTTAATGGGTGACCTGTGGCCCAATGGCCCTAATGGGGAGTGGGGCACTGCTGGCATCCTTAACGAACTCAGTCTTAGAGGGATAGTCCTGACGTGATAGTCCATCAGCATTGCTGTTGTTTTCACTACCCTTTTTGTGCTGAATAGTAAACTCAAACTCTTGCATGGCCAAGCTCCACCTTAGCAACTTGGCATTCACCCCTGATGCCCTCTGCAGCCAACTCAGGGGGTGGTGGTCTATGAGGACCGTGAAAGCCCTTCCATACACATAGGGCTGGAGTTTTTTGAGTGCCCACACAATGGCCAAGCACTCTTTCTCAATGGTGGCATAGGCCACTTTTCTTGGGAGTAGTTTTCGGCTGAGGTACACCACAGGGTGCTCCCTACCGTCGTCCCCCACTTGGCTCAACACAGCCCCAATGCCATAGTCCGAGGCATCAGTCTGTATAAGGAAATATTTGGTATAGTCCGGGGCAGCCAGTATGGGGGCCCCAGCAAGCGCAGTTTTCAGTGCCGGGAAAGCAGTTTCACAGGCAGGAGTCCAGGTGATAAGCTCAGGCAGTTGCTTCTTAGTCAAATCAGTCAGGGGTTTGGCTACGACGCTGTACTGTGGGACAAACTTCCTATAGTACCTTGCGGTGCCCAAAAATGCCATGACCTGTTTCTTGATTTTTGGAGCAGGCTACTGAACTATGGCTTCTACCTTGGCTGGCTCTGGTTGAGGTGCCCTCCACCCACCCTGTGCCCTAAGTACAGGACCTGTGCTATCCCTACCATACACTTAGTGGGTTTCAAGGTAAGCCCAGCCTCCTTGATCCTATCCAGCACCGCAGCTACATGTCTTAAGTGGGAGTCCCAGGAATTACTGAAGATAGCGATGTCATCTAAGTAAGCCCTGTCATAGCTCTGCATCCCTTCCAGTAACCTATTGACCAGGCGTTGGAAGGTAGCCAGGGCATTTTTCATCCCAAATGGCATCACCAAAAACTCATAGAGGCCACTTGGAGTGATGAATGCTGACTTCTCCCTAGCCTTCAGGGTCAGGGGGATTTGCCAATAGTCTTTGCTCAAATCCATAGTGGTCAGATACTTTGCCCTCGCGAGTTCATCCAGTAACTCCTCCATGCGGGGCATGGGGTAGGCATCTGACATCGTCCCAGCATTGAGCAAGTGGTAGTCCACAAAAAAACGGGTGGTCTTGTCCTTCTTAGGGACTAGAACTACCGGGCTTGCCCAAGGACTTTGGGACGGAGTAATTACCCCTAGGGTCAGCATCTCCTCTATCTCCCTTTCCATACTGGTCTTGACCTCTGCTGACCCTCTATAAGCGTGCTTATGCAGTGGCTGCAGATCCCCTGTGTGCACTGGGTGTTTTGTGAGATGTGTGGTCCCTGGCATGTCAGTGAAGAGGGCCCTAAACTTAGCTAGCATGTCCCTGGCTTCTACCTGCTGCCTAGCACTCAACTGTGCCCCTATCTCTACCTGCTCCACAGTGTTTCCCTGCCTAGCCTCCCCTAGGAGATCAGGCAGAGTATTGCTTGCCGGATCCTCCAGCAGTGGGCTACAAATGGCCATTACTGCTCCCATACAGTGGGCTACAAATGGCCATTACTGCTCCCATACTCGGTGCTCTGTATTCTTTCAGCATATTGACGTGATATGTCTTATGCCTCTCAGGCTCTACCTGTACAACGTAGTTGTACTCATTCACCTTTCAGATAACCGGGTACGGTCCCGACCAGGCAGCCATCAACTTGTTCTCCCGAGTGGGTTTGAGAACAAGCACCTGGGATGAATTCCCTGGTCCCAAGTCCTGGGATGAATTCCCTGATATGGGCATTTCGGTCATACCATTGCTTTTGCTTGGTCTGAGTGGCCCTGAGGTGGTCCTGGGCAACCCCCATGAGCATCTCACACCGGTCTCAGAGATCTACTACACACTGGATCACTGAAGCATCAGTAGCAGTAGCCTCCCCTTCCCATCCCTCACGGAATAGGTCCAGAGGTCCACATACCCTGCGGCCATATAGTAGCTCGAAGGGGGAGAAGCCTGTAGATTCCTGCAGTGCCTCTCGGTAGGCAAACAGCAAGTGCTGTAAATGAATCTCCCAGTCTTCCCCTCCACCTCTATTAAGGTCCGAAGCATCTGCTTCAGGATACCGTTAAACCTCTCACATAATTCGTTTGTCTGGGGATGGTAAGGGGTAGTGTGCCGGTGCTGTACACCGCTTGCATCCCAGAGACAATGTAACAGTTCACTCATGAGCTGCGACCCCTGATCGGTTAGGATCTCACTAGGGAATCCTACCCTAGAAAGAATGTTCAGCAAACTGCTGCCACTGTCTTGGCATCTATGGTGCCAAGCGCTACCGCCTCAGGGTACCGGGTGGCAAAATCCACCACCGTGAGGATGTAGCGCTTCCCTGACCTGCTAGGAATCATAAGGAGTCCTACAAGATCCATCGCTACTTTCTGGAAGGGTTTCCCTATTATCGGTAGGGGTTTCAGGGGTGCCTTCACACGGTCGCCCGCCTTACCCACTCGCTGGCAGGCATCACAAGAGCGGAAGAAAGTGCCCACATCTCGAGATGCCCCCGGCCAGTAGTAACGCTGTAATAGCCGGCTCGCATTCTGTTGACCCCCTGATGTCCCGCTAACGGAATAGAGTGTGCTAACCATAACAGTTGCTGTCGGTACCCCTGGGGCACTACTAGCTGTCGCTTACCGGTCGATCCCTCCTCTATCCCTGGGTTCCCTTCTTCTCTATACAGGAGTCCCTTATACCATAGGCAGTGCTCAGTGCCTTCCCCTGCCTGAGATTCGGATGCCCGAAGTCTCACGCCGGCCAGGGTAGGGTCTGTCTTCACTGCCTCCCTAAACTGGGCTTCTAATTCTGGCCACCCCCCAGTCATGTAGTGAACAGGGAGAGAGAGAACCCTCTATAGCACTCGGGTTCACGCTCTGATGATGAGTGGGTGATTTAAAACATATTCTTTATTAATGGCATATATAAAATAGTGTATGTTGGAACAACGTACTGGAGGTAGGTTGATCCTGGATATTAGTAGCCGTGTAGGCTCCGGATCAGTTAGTAGCTAATATACCAGATATAACTATATTGGAACACTGGTAACAGAACAGCACAGAGATCCTGATGTGGACCTGTGTGATGGGGGTGTGCTGCTGGGTGTGCTAAAATAGGTACTGAAAAGACATATCACATTGTAGCAGGGTCTGCGTAAGTCCTTTAATAAGGTGGTAGGTGTGATATGTATATGCTGATAGACACTGGGAACATATATATAGTGGTTATCAGTGGTCGTATGTGCTGTCAGCTAAGTTGCCACTCTGTATATAGGTGTGTATCTAGCTAAGTGTCAGAATGACCTGAGGTAACCCTGAAATGCTGTACTGCAGGGGTAAGTGTCCTGCATTGACCTCTAGGGCTGTATGTAGCAGGTGGATAGTGTAAGCAGAAGGTAAGTTAAAGTAGTCTTTAACAGGAGGGCACTATAGCTAGATGGTATGTGGTCATATCCTAAATCAGAGGGTGAGCTGGAAGTAAGCACAGTTAGTGACCCTATGTGCTGCTGTCTAGAGTATCCCCAACAGCAGCGCAGCTAGGGTGTTACTGCGGGTGACCAAAATTCAATAATCTATGTAGGTTTAGCACTCTCTAAACAGACACCACACAATCAAGGCTTAAAATGACCATCGGGGCACTTTTAGCCTGTATATCCTGCACGAGCAGGCTGCCGCATGAACTCGCGGTTAGAGACACATAATGCGGAGGCAGTCACTGGTCTGCGCGTGCACGTGGGAGAAGGGAGCCGACGCGCGCGTTTCGCGAGAGGCTTTCTCAAGGCGAATGGTAAGTATGGTTAAGGGAACCCTGCAGGTAGGCAGGTATATATAGGGCCTCCAGAGAGATGACGTCATGGTTTAACCCCTGGTGCGCTGAGGTGTGCTTGGTGCTGTTTCAAGAACACAGTAAGTATGCCAATGTTAATAGCTGCATACCTCACACACTAAACAATAAAAATCTGACTCCTGTGTTGTCTCGTTTTTACTTCTTGTCAGATGTATGCCCAGTAGAGCCATAAATTGGCTCATTCTGTGCTACAGAGGTAGTATCAAGGTGGATGCCTAATAAAAGGTTATATGCTAATGGTATGAGGGTTCAGAGATGCCCTAATAAAAATAATGTCACCACTGTTAAGTGGCAGTAGTCAGTGTACAGGACTATGGAGTTGCCTGATACCATGATGGCAGAGCAAATGGAATGAATATAGGTAGTAATGATGAGGTAGGGGAGTGGTGTACATAGGGACAGTGGACATGGAAATATGATCTGTGTCATAGTATTACAGCTATGGGAAGTCATGGCAGATGTCACAAGGGTGTAGGTTATCACAGAAATGGGGTGTATAGGAATCCCTCATTGAGACCTCTAGGTGATAGTGTCCCAAGTGTGTAGATCCATTTGGACTCCTTTTGGAGGAGAGCTTTGTCCCAGTCTCCCCTTCTTTGTCCCCGAGTGAGGTGGTCAATTCCACAGAAGGTAACTGCTTTTAGATCCCCGCCATGACACAGATTGACGTGTCTCGACAGGGGTTTGTCGGTCTTGTTCCTGACAGTACCTATGTGCTCAAGCACCCTCTGTTTTAGACATCTGCTGGTCTTACCCACGTATATTTTCCCACATGTGCATATACCTTGATATATGACGCCCATGCTGAGGCAGTTGATAAAACTGCGTATTTGGTACATCTTAGAGTTATTCCAGTTCCCAAATTGTTTGGTAGTTCTCATATACTGACAGGCCTTACAGCGTTGGCAAGTGTAGGATCCCGTAGGTTTGGGCGGTAGCCATGTTCTTGGTGTTTCATCCACAAAGTGGCTGTGGACCAGTAGATCTTGCAGATTTTTGGCACGTCTACTGGTCATGGATGGATACTCATGAGTCACTCCTTTTAGGAGGTCGTCTGCTCTCAGAATGTGCCAGTGTTTTCTCAGAATTTTTCTTGCCAGGGGCCACTCCCTATTGTAGGTGCCTATGAAGCGTATTACTCTGTCCCTCAGACTTGGTGGTTTGTCCATGATGAGGGATTTTCGTGGGGTGTATTTTGCTCTCTTGTAGGCCTTCTTTATGCACTTGCGGCTGTACCCCCTATCCACAAAACGTAGTGTCATATTCCTTGACTGTTGGTCAAACTCATGATCAGTGCTACAGTTCCTTCTTAAGCGGAGGAACTGGCCTGTCGGTATGGCGTTAATCTGAGCTCTGGGATGGTGGCTACTTGCCTCCAGAAGGTTATTGGTGGCTGTAGCCTTGCGATAAATTGTGGTATGGAGGGAGCCATCAGGGCCCCTTGAAATCTGTAAGTCTAAGAAGCACATAGTGTCCTTATTATATTCCAGTGTGAGGTGGAGATTGTACAGGTTTGTATTAAGTATACTGATGAACTCTTTGAGGGTTCCCTCTGGGCCTCGCCACAGGACAAACACATCGTCGATGTAGCGGACCCAGAGGTCAATGTGCTCTGTGTATGCCTCTAGGTCTTCCGTAAATACCACCTGGGATCCCCACCATCCCAGGTAGAGGTTGGCATACGTGGGGGCACATTTTGTGCCCATTGCCGTGCCCCTTATTTGGTGATAGATTTTTTTGTCAAAGAGAAAATAGTTACGCGTCAGTACAAACTCAAGTAATTCCAGAGTGAAGGAGTTATGTTTAGTGTACCAGCCACCCCTAGTTTTTAGGAAGTGGGAAACAGCCATTAGACCATACTCATGGTTGATGCTGGTATACAGTCCCTCCACGTCTAGGCACACTAGAATCGTGTCTTCGCTGATGCAGATGTCGTCTAGTCTTTTGAGGACATCCTTTGTGTCCTTTAAGTAGGATGGTAGTGCCATCACAAAGGGCCTAAGTACTCTGTCGACATAGGAGCTCGCCCTTTCGGTTAGGTTCCCTATGCCTGACACGATCGGTCTACCTGGGGGGGGATTTTGTTCTTATGCAGTTTTGGTAAACTGTAGAAGGTGGCAATTTTTGGTGTTTTGACCCAGATGTATGCTTGTTCATTCTTATCAATGACCTTATCTTCTAGGCCTTTCTGGAGGAGGATATTCAGCTCGGTGTTATATTTTGTGGTTGGGTCCTCTTCCAATGTTTCATAACAATTAGGGTCAGATAGAAGTCTTATATTCTCCTTTTTGTATGCATTTTTGTTGAGAATGACCAGGTTCCCCCCCTTGTCCGAAGGTTTTATGACTATGTTGTCATTGGTGGCTAGTTCCTTGAGAGCTTTCCTTTCTTCGATCGTCAGGTTGTTAGGTACTCTGCCTAGTTTGAGATTTTCTAAATCTTTTGTGACTAGGTCGACAAATACATCAATGTTGGCGAAGTTTTCACTGAAAGGTATGAATTTAGAGGTCGGTCGGAGATCAGTGAATGGACCCTCCCCTGGGATTCTTTCGCTCTCCTCTAATAGTGCCTCTAAGTCATGTTGTATCTCCATATCTTGGGTATCAAGGGGTGCCACTTCTAGAGAGTTGGCTATTCTTATTTCCCTCATACGGAAGAATTTGTGGAGTTTTAATTTTCTTCCGAAAAGGTTTGTATCTTTTACCCATTCGAATAGATCCATATTGTTGGTGGGTGAGTATGAAAGGCCTTTACTCAGTAGCTTGAGATGGTGTTCGTTTAAGGTCATGTCTGACATATTCACTATCTGTAGTTTCGCACTGTCTAGTATCTCGGGGGTTTCCCCCTCTTCTTCTGGTACTGTGACCCTGATCCTCGACTCCGCAGCACCCAGACCTTTCCCTCTTCGGGTCTTCCTTTTTCTTTTGGGCCTGGTGCCGTTCTGTGCTGATCTAAAAAAGGTACCTGGGGCGGAGGTAGGGTGTGTGTTATAGAGGCAAGCTGATGTGTCATACCCTCGGTCAGTAATGAATTTGATCTTTCCTCTTCACTGTCTGATATCTCCCATTCAGTGGATGATGTCTGCTCAGATGGTTTAGTTTTGGGCTTCTTTTTAATCAGGTTATAGCGAAAGATTTTATTTTCCTGGAAGTCTTTTTTGTCCCTAGCGTACTTGATGCGTTTGCGTTCTTTGAGTTCTTTGGCGAACTTCTCTAGGTTTGTCCCTAGTTTGCTTTCAAGTTCGTTGAATTTAGGGTTCGGTCTCCACGTCTCAACTTCCAACAGTCTCTGCTCAAGTTCACTTTCAATGTTTTTTAATTTCTCCTTTTGGAATTCCAAAAGTAAATTCATAAGCATGATTGAGCATTGTTTCAGGACCAATTCCCATGACCTGATAAAGTCAGCGTCCACTATATTATGAGCTGGGGCGACGTTGGCACGTAAGCCTCTGGGAATCAGTTCTCCTGCCAAGTAGTTCTCAAAGCTAAAAATTTCCCACCATGCCCTTAGGCGTTGTCTGTAGGTGTTGTCAAGTTCAGTGAAGAATTTTGAGATATCTGGTTGTGTTGTACTGCTTTCTCCCTCAAACTCACTGGAAAAAACGTTTTCTGCTTCTTTCTGCCATGTTTGGAAATCAGGTAGTCCAGACAGGAATCCTGACATAATATGAAAGTATAGGGCGAGCTAGGGGCAGAGTAGGTAAAGGACACCTAAATGAACTAATTGGGATGATAGGGGGACCCCTGCTGCAGCCACAATGGTATGGTGAGATGGTGAACGGTGCTTAGGGTGTAGTACAGTAGTGAACAGGGAGAGAGAGAACCCTCTATAGCACTCGGGTTCACGCTCTGATGATGAGTGGGTGATTTAAAACATATTCTTTATTAATGGCATATATAAAATAGTGTATGTTGGAACAACGTACTGGAGGTAGGTTGATCCTGGATATTAGTAGCCGTGTAGGCTCCGGATCAGTTAGTAGCTAATATACCAGATATAACTATATTGGAACACTGGTAACAGAACAGCACAGAGATCCTGATGTGGACCTGTGTGATGGGGGTGTGCTGCTGGGTGTGCTAAAATAGGTACTGAAAAGACATATCACATTGTAGCAGGGTCTGCGTAAGTCCTTTAAACAGTCAAGGGTACAGCCGCAAGTGCATAAAGAAGGCCTACAAGAGAGCAAAATACACCCCACGAAAATCCCTCATCATGGACAAACCACCAAGTCTGAGGGACAGAGTAATACGCTTCATAGGCACCTACAATAGGGAGTGGCCCCTGGCAAGAAAAATTCTGAGAAAACACTGGCACATTCTGAGAGCAGACGACCTCCTAAAAGGAGTGACTCATGAGTATCCATCCATGACCAGTAGACGTGCCAAAAATCTGCAAGATCTACTGGTCCACAGCCACTTTGTGGATGAAACACCAAGAACATGGCTACCGCCCAAACCTACGGGATCCTACACTTGCCAACGCTGTAAGGCCTGTCAGTATATGAGAACTACCAAACAATTTGGGAACTGGAATAACTCTAAGATGTACCAAATACGCAGTTTTATCAACTGCCTCAGCATGGGCGTCATGTATCAAGGTATATGCACATGTGGGAAAATATACGTGGGTAAGACCAGCAGATGTCTAAAACAGAGGGTGCTTGAGCACATAGGTACTGTCAGGAACAAGACCGACAAACCCCTGTCGAGACACGTCAATCTGTGTCATGGCGGGGATCTAAAAGCAGTTACCTTCTGTGGAATTGACCACCTCACTCGGGGACAAAGAAGGGGAGACTGGGACAAAGCTCTCCTCCAAAAGGAGTCCAAATGGATCTACACACTTGGGACACTATCACCTAGAGGTCTCAATGAGGGATTCCTATACACCCCATTTCTGTGATAACCTACACCCTTGTGACATCTGCCATGACTTCCCATAGCTGTAATACTATGACACAGATCATATTTCCATGTCCACTGTCCCTATGTACACCACTCCCCTACCTCATCATTACTACCTATATTCATTCCATTTGCTCTGCCATCATGGTATCAGGCAACTCCATAGTCCTGTACACTGACTACTGCCACTTAACAGTGGTGACATTATTTTTATTAGGGCATCTCTGAACCCTCATACCATTAGCATATAACCTTTTATTAGGCATCAACCTTGATACTACCTCTGTAGCACAGAATGAGCCAATTTATGGCTCTACTGGGCATACATCTGACAAGAAGTAAAAACGAGACAACACAGGAGTCAGATTTTTATTGTTTAGTGTGTGAGGTATGCAGCTATTAACATTGGCATACTTACTGTGTTCTTGAAACAGCACCAAGCACACCTCAGCGCACCAGGGGTTAAACCATGACGTCATCTCTCTGGAGGCCCTATATATACCTGCCTACCTGCAGGGTTCCCTTAACCATACTTACCATTCGCCTCTGAGAAAGCCTCTCGCGAAACGCGCGCGTCGGCTCCCTTCTCCCACGTGCACGCGCAGACCAGTGACTGCCTCCGCATTATGTGTCTCTAACCGCGAGTTCATGCGGCAGCCTGCTCGTGCAGGATATACAGGCTAAAAGTGCCCCGATGGTCATTTTAAGCCTCGATTGTGTGGTGTCTGTTTAGAGAGTGCTAAACCTACATAGATTATTGAATTTTGGTCACCCGCAGTAACACCCTAGCTGCGCTGCTGTTGGGGATACTCTAGACAGCAGCACATAGGGTCACTAACTGTGCTTACTTCCAGCTCACCCTCTGATTTAGGATATGACCACATACCATCTAGCTATAGTGCCCTCCTGTTAAAGACTACTTTAACTTACCTTCTGCTTACACTATCCACCTGCTACATACAGCCCTAGAGGTCAATGCAGGACACTTACCCCTGCAGTACAGCATTTCAGGGTTACCTCAGGTCATTCTGACACTTAGCTAGATACACACCTATATACAGAGTGGCAACTTAGCTGACAGCACATACGACCACTGATAACCACTATATATATGTTCCCAGTGTCTATCAGCATATACATATCACACCTACCACCTTATTAAAGGACTTACGCAGACCCTGCTACAATGTGATATGTCTTTTCAGTACCTATTTTAGCACACCCAGCAGCACACCCCCATCACACAGGTCCACATCAGGATCTCTGTGCTGTTCTGTTACCAGTGTTCCAATATAGTTATATCTGGTATATTAGCTACTAACTGATCCGGAGCCTACACGGCTACTAATATCCAGGATCAACCTACCTCCAGTACGTTGTTCCAACATACACTATTTTATATATGCCATTAATAAAGAATATGTTTTAAATCACCCACTCATCATCAGAGCGTGAACCCGAGTGCTATAGAGGGTTCTCTCTCTCCCTGTTCACTACTGTACTACACCCTAAGCACCGTTCACCATCTCACCATACCATTGTGGCTGCAGCAGGGGTCCCCCTATCATCCCAATTAGTTCATTTAGGTGTCCTTTACCTACTCTGCCCCTAGCTCGCCCTATACTTTCATATTATGTCAGGATTCCTGTCTGGACTACCTGATTTCCAAACATGGCAGAAAGAAGCAGAAAACGTTTTTTCCAGTGAGTTTGAGGGAGAAAGCAGTACAACACAACCAGATATCTCAAAATTCTTCACTGAACTTGACAACACCTACAGACAACGCCTAAGGGCATGGTGGGAAATTTTTAGCTTTGAGAACTACTTGGCAGGAGAACTGATTCCCAGAGGCTTACGTGCCAACGTCGCCCCAGCTCATAATATAGTGGACGCTGACTTTATCAGGTCATGGGAATTGGTCCTGAAACAATGCTCAATCATGCTTATGAATTTACTTTTGGAATTCCAAAAGGAGAAATTAAAAAACATTGAAAGTGAACTTGAGCAGAGACTGTTGGAAGTTGAGACGTGGAGACCGAACCCTAAATTCAACGAACTTGAAAGCAAACTAGGGACAAACCTAGAGAAGTTCGCCAAAGAACTCAAAGAACGCAAACGCATCAAGTACGCTAGGGACAAAAAAGACTTCCAGGAAAATAAAATCTTTCGCTATAACCTGATTAAAAAGAAGCCCAAAACTAAACCATCTGAGCAGACATCATCCACTGAATGGGAGATATCAGACAGTGAAGAGGAAAGATCAAATTCATTACTGACCGAGGGTATGACACATCAGCTTGCCTCTATAACACACACCCTACCTCCGCCCCAGGTACCTTTTTTAGATCAGCACAGAACGGCACCAGGCCCAAAAGAAAAAGGAAGACCCGAAGAGGGAAAGGTCTGGGTGCTGCGGAGTCGAGGATCAGGGTCACAGTACCATAAGAAGAGGGGGAAACCCCCGAGATACTAGACAGTGCGAAACTACAGATAGTGAATATGTCAGACATGACCTTAAACGAACACCATCTCAAGCTACTGAGTAAAGGCCTTTCATACTCACCCACCAACAATATGGATCTATTCGAATGGGTAAAAGATACAAACCTTTTCGGAAGAAAATTAAAACTCCACAAATTCTTCCGTATGAGGGAAATAAGAATAGCCAACTCTCTAGAAGTGGCACCCCTTGATACCCAAGATATGGAGATACAACATGACTTAGAGGCACTATTAGAGGAGAGCGAAAGAATCCCAGGGGAGGGTCCATTCACTGATCTCCGACCGACCTCTAAATTCATACCTTTCAGTGAAAACTTCGCCAACATTGATGTATTTGTCGACCTAGTCACAAAAGATTTAGAAAATCTCAAACTAGGCAGAGTACCTAACAACCTGACGATCGAAGAAAGGAAAGCTCTCAAGGAACTAGCCACCAATGACAACATAGTCATAAAACCTTCGGACAAGGGGGGGAACCTGGTCATTCTCATCAAAAATGCATACAAAAAGGAGAATATAAGACTTCTATCTGACCCTAATTGTTATGAAACATTGGAAGAGGACCCAACCACAAAATATAACACCGAGCTGAATATCCTCCTCCAGAAAGGCCTAGAAGATAAGGTCATTGATAAGAATGAACAAGCATACATCTGGGTCAAAACACCAAAAATTGCCACCTTCTACAGTTTACCAAAACTGCATAAGAACAAAATCCCCCCCCCAGGTAGACCGATCGTGTCAGGCATAGGGAACCTAACCGAAAGGGCGAGCTCCTATGTCGACAGAGTACTTAGGCCCTTTGTGATGGCACTACCATCCTACTTAAAGGACACAAAGGATGTCCTCAAAAGACTAGACGACATCTGCATCAGCGAATACACGATTCTAGTGTGCCTAGACGTGGAGGGACTGTATACCAGCATCAACCATGAGTATGGTCTAATGGCTGTTTCCCACTTCCTAAAAACTAGGGGTGGCTGGTACACTAAACATAACTCCTTCACTCTGGAATTACTTGAGTTTGTACTGACGCGTAACTATTTTCTCTTTGACAAAAAAATCTATCACCAAATAAGGGGCACGGCAATGGGCACAAAATGTGCCCCCACGTATGCCAACCTCTACCTGGGATGGTGGGAATCCCAGGTGGTATTTACGGAAGACCTAGAGGCATACACAGAGCACATTGACCTCTGGGTCCGCTACATCGACGATGTGTTTGTCCTGTGGCGAGGCCCAGAGGGAACCCTCAAAGAGTTCATCAGTATACTTAATACAAACCTGTACAATCTCCACCTCACACTGGAATATAATAAGGACACTATGTGCTTCTTAGACTTACAGATTTCAAGGGGCCCTGATGGCTCCCTCCATACCACAATTTATCGCAAGGCTACAGCCACCAATAACCTTCTGGAGGCAAGTAGCCACCATCCCAGAGCTCAGATTAACGCCATACCGACAGGCCAGTTCCTCCGCTTAAGAAGGAACTGTAGCACTGATCATGAGTTTGACCAACAGTCAAGGAATATGACACTACGTTTTGTGGATAGGGGGTACAGCCGCAAGTGCATAAAGAAGGCCTACAAGAGAGCAAAATACACCCCACGAAAATCCCTCATCATGGACAAACCACCAAGTCTGAGGGACAGAGTAATACGCTTCATAGGCACCTACAATAGGGAGTGGCCCCTGGCAAGAAAAATTCTGAGAAAACACTGGCACATTCTGAGAGCAGACGACCTCCTAAAAGGAGTGACTCATGAGTATCCATCCATGACCAGTAGACGTGCCAAAAATCTGCAAGATCTACTGGTCCACAGCCACTTTGTGGATGAAACACCAAGAACATGGCTACCGCCCAAACCTACGGGATCCTACACTTGCCAACGCTGTAAGGCCTGTCAGTATATGAGAACTACCAAACAATTTGGGAACTGGAATAACTCTAAGATGTACCAAATACGCAGTTTTATCAACTGCCTCAGCATGGGCGTCATGTATCAAGGTATATGCACATGTGGGAAAATATACGTGGGTAAGACCAGCAGATGTCTAAAACAGAGGGTGCTTGAGCACATAGGTACTGTCAGGAACAAGACCGACAAACCCCTGTCGAGACACGTCAATCTGTGTCATGGCGGGGATCTAAAAGCAGTTACCTTCTGTGGAATTGACCACCTCACTCGGGGACAAAGAAGGGGAGACTGGGACAAAGCTCTCCTCCAAAAGGAGTCCAAATGGATCTACACACTTGGGACACTATCACCTAGAGGTCTCAATGAGGGATTCCTATACACCCCATTTCTGTGATAACCTACACCCTTGTGACATCTGCCATGACTTCCCATAGCTGTAATACTATGACACAGATCATATTTCCATGTCCACTGTCCCTATGTACACCACTCCCCTACCTCATCATTACTACCTATATTCATTCCATTTGCTCTGCCATCATGGTATCAGGCAACTCCATAGTCCTGTACACTGACTACTGCCACTTAACAGTGGTGACATTATTTTTATTAGGGCATCTCTGAACCCTCATACCATTAGCATATAACCTTTTATTAGGCATCCACCTTGATACTACCTCTGTAGCACAGAATGAGCCAATTTATGGCTCTACTGGGCATACATCTGACAAGAAGTAAAAACGAGACAACACAGGAGTCAGATTTTTATTGTTTAGTGTGTGAGGTATGCAGCTATTAACATTGGCATACTTACTGTGTTCTTGAAACAGCACCAAGCACACCTCAGCGCACCAGGGGTTAAACCATGACGTCATCTCTCTGGAGGCCCTATATATACCTGCCTACCTGCAGGGTTCCCTTAACCATACTTACCATTCGCCTTGAGAAAGCCTCTCGCGAAACGCGCGCGTCGGCTCCCTTCTCCCACGTGCACGCGCAGACCAGTGACTGCCTCCGCATTATGTGTCTCTAACCGCGAGTTCATGCGGCAGCCTGCTCGTGCAGGATATACAGGCTAAAAGTGCCCCGATGGTCATTTTAAGCCTCGATTGTGTGGTGTCTGTTTAGAGAGTGCTAAACCTACATAGATTATTGAATTTTGGTCACCCGCAGTAACACCCTAGCTGCGCTGCTGTTGGGGATACTCTAGACAGCAGCACATAGGGTCACTAACTGTGCTTACTTCCAGCTCACCCTCTGATTTAGGATATGACCACATACCATCTAGCTATAGTGCCCTCCTGTTAAAGACTACTTTAACTTACCTTCTGCTTACACTATCCACCTGCTACATACAGCCCTAGAGGTCAATGCAGGACACTTACCCCTGCAGTACAGCATTTCAGGGTTACCTCAGGTCATTCTGACACTTAGCTAGATACACACCTATATACAGAGTGGCAACTTAGCTGACAGCACATACGACCACTGATAACCACTATATATATGTTCCCAGTGTCTATCAGCATATACATATCACACCTACCACCTTATTAAAGGACTTACGCAGACCCTGCTACAATGTGATATGTCTTTTCAGTACCTATTTTAGCACACCCAGCAGCACACCCCCATCACACAGGTCCACATCAGGATCTCTGTGCTGTTCTGTTACCAGTGTTCCAATATAGTTATATCTGGTATATTAGCTACTAACTGATCCGGAGCCTACACGGCTACTAATATCCAGGATCAACCTACCTCCAGTACGTTGTTCCAACATACACTATTTTATATATGCCATTAATAAAGAATATGTTTTAAATCACCCACTCATCATCAGAGCGTGAACCCGAGTGCTATAGAGGGTTCTCTCTCTCCCTGTTCACTACTGTACTACACCCTAAGCACCGTTCACCATCTCACCATACCATTGTGGCTGCAGCAGGGGTCCCCCTATCATCCCACCCCCCAGTCATGTCATTGTCCGGAGAATCGGGAATGGTGAGGGGAAACAGTAAGTCAGTCTGTGGTTGCAACTGATCCTGGCTTACCTCCCCGGGCTCCTCTGCGCCCTCCGCTAACGTTGGTCCCAAAGGCTGGGGGACTGGCGCCGCCGCCATTGCCGCTGTCTGGCTCCGGGTAACCGCTACCACTGCAACGGGTTTGGGCACAAGGTCGTAGGTGCAGGTCATCAGACCCAGATCATTGCCAAGTAGAACTTCCGCATCCAAACTGGGTAAAACCCCCACCTCCCGCACACCCTGGCCCTCCCCAATCCAAAAATATTCTGGCCACTTGCAGGAAACATGGCTCTCCGTCGGCCACAGTGATCTATATCCCAGGGCCTGGGAGTAATTCCTCTGGCCGGACCATATCAGGTCGGACCAGAGTCACTGCAGCTCCTGAATCCTTCAAGCCGACTGCTTGCCTGTCACCGACTTTGACCGGGGTGAGATGTCTGCTCCGGCCGTCCGTCTGCTGCAGGTCCGCGCTGAGATGTCCTCCGCTCCTGGCTGTAGGCACCGATTAAACCGGGACAGGTGTGGCATGGGACATCTCACTGGGAGTTGGTTCCATGACCGGTCCGGAGTCTTTGGTGGAAGCCACCCGCACGCGGGCTACCGGCTTCGCAGCTGTGGTGCGTTGCCCCTGATGGAGTCCGCCGGAACGCAGGGGTTCTGGGCAACCTGGTCTGATGTGACCAGGGCGGTTGCAGTTGTAGCACTGGCGCTCATGCCGGAGCTCCCCAACCTTCGGTGGACTGCTGCCCGCAGGCGGCCTCTGAGTCCATTGGGGGTATTGGCAGACTTTTTGGCCGGTGCCGCCGCCACCGCCGCCTTGGCTAGTGCTTTGGTGGGCATCAGGGCTCAGCTGGCCACATAGTCGTCTGCAAGCCTCGCCGCCTCTTGGTAAGTCTTGGGCTTCTTGTCGTACACCCAAGCCCTCACTGCCGGCGGGCACTGCTGCATGAGCTGCTCCTGAAAGATGAGGTCCAGCAGGCGTTGGTAAGTCCGTGCCTCATAGCCCTCCACCCAGCGTATCCCGTACAAAGCCATGCGGGTCACGTAGTTAACATAGGACTCCAGGGGCTGCCACTCTTCCTGCCGGAATTTACCCCGGTTGGCTTCAGGGGTAAAACTGTACTTAAACAATAACAGTTCTTTCAGGTGTTCATAGTCATCAGCATACTCATTTGGAAGCGCCATCATCGTCTGCTGAGCCAAGCCGGACAGTAAGGGGTCCAAACGTGCAACCCTATGCTGGGGAAGCACTTTGTGCCGCCGACACTGTGTCTCAAAGTTCTTTAGAAAACTGTCGATCTGATCAGTACCTTCCATGAACTTGGTGAGACTGTGCTGATCTAGTTTGAGTACATCTTTGTTGGGTTGGACAGGGGGGCAATAAGCGGGTCTGTTCACTGCCATAGTGATAAACTGCAGCTGCTCCTCCGGTGTCCCTCTGTCACCCCACGCAGTAATCAGTGCCAACATTTCAGGGGTGAACGGACTGGTAGACGCAGCAACCAGTACCCCTCCTGTTGCACTGCTCCCGGGAGGTGCACTTGTTCCCTCCCCGAGATTCCGCCGCCCCGGCACTGGGTTCCTTCCCTGATCTCCGGGTGGCAAGCTGAGGGCAAGCTGAGCCGTATCCTGAGGCTCTGCAAGCCGGGCTTCATAGTCACCGATTGCGTCAACCATGTCTGCGACCTCCTGGTTCTCATAGGGCAGTCCATATTCAGGGCACTTGTCTTTTAGCTGAGCTCGGGTCCTCATGTTGGATGAGCCTTCAGCCTCGCTCATGGTTCACAGTCGCAGCAGTGAGGTGGTGTTACAACTTGTGTTAACTGTTGCACTACTGTATGTTCAATATCTTTAGTCCCAGGAACTCGCAATTCCCTTCGAGTTCCAACTATATTATAGGGTCCCGCAGTACACTGTAATACAGGTTCAGTTCAATCCCGCCGCTGCCACCAGTTAATTATATGCTTGTCACGGTAACTTATGACAAGATATAACAAACACCAAATATCTGGATTGAACTGAACGAGGCTTAGATATAATAAAATATATTTATTCCTTAAAAAGGTGAACACAGCAATATAGTAAAATTAACAGGCAAGAAGGTAACACTTACTTAGGATTGGGGAATGGAGAAGTATCAGCTAGCAATTCTCCAGCAATCCAGTGACATTCAAGATGAAATCAGAAGAACCAACAAAAACTGTAGGGTTGACACAGCTTATATACCTTCGTAACCCTATTCTTAACATTGAATACAGACTATTGGTGAACAATTATCTGTATCCAATCCCTAACGTGGAAACACAGTTTAACCCATGCCCCTAGCTAGTTAGCCCATGCGTACTGGGACTCTGAGGGTCTAATTTCTGTAGCCCCATAATTAAATCAGGGGCAACGACCAGTCTACCAGATGAAGTATCTGTCAGGATCTTCATTGTTTGTAGGTGTAGATATAACATTTACAAACCACTCCAGTTTGATGCTTCTATACCCTCAGGTAAACAGTTAGAGTGGCAGAGTCTTTTGATCAGTACTTGGTTCCTAGTGTAAACAATCAGGGCAGTTAACTTTTGATCACAGGGCTTATGCTAAATGATCCGGCTGCCCTTCCTGACCTATTAGCATAGCAGATGGAGCCTGCATTTTCAGAGCAGGTCCAAAATACCATATACACTTTAATATCTTCACATATTAATAAGTTCCGTTCTGGTGGGCCCAGTGGGTCGAACTTTGCCAGTTTTTAATGCCTACAGTGACTCTACATATTGGCCAAATTTCAACTCTCTGCGACCTCCAGAACCGGAGATACAGAAATGCACTTTAAAATATTTTTAAAATACAGGATTATAATGAAACATGGGAACAGGGGAACATACATTTTCCTGACATGACAAGGTGTAAGCCACATTCCTGGACCGCAGTCCAGTTAACCCCTTTCCTCCCTGGTGAGGTCAGGGGGTGGCCATATGGGGTGCAACCCCTTTAATACCGGGCCAACCCCCTCTCCCTCTACAGCATGCCTCCCACATATGATGTTTCCTCTTCCCTACAGCTGAAAACACATTTCTAGAGAACCTAGTGTTGTATTCTGAATAGTCGTTATTTAAAGCAAGTGCAGCAAGAACTGCAAAATAACTTTAAAAAAATAAATTGTGGGTTTGTGTAAAATGGTGGATTCTGTGTCAGATAGTGAGACAGGGGAAACCTGTTGATAGAGCCGGAGATAGTACTGCGGACGTTAAATCCAAGGCAGGTTAGCTTGATTAATCTCCTCAGATGGCTTGTTAGGGTATAAATACCTATAGAGACTTACTGCAAAGGTATCTCTGGTCCAGCAACACACCCTGGACTGCAATAGAGAGAAGGCTGCATTTTTTAACTTTCTCTGGTCCAAGAAGATACCATCCCTGGACCGCCAAAAAGTAAGCATTCAGCACCTGGACTTTGCATCCACAATCCCAGCCAGGAAGAATCCGGGGGCACGAAGGTAAAAAATTTCCCAAAATAAGCTTGTGTTATGGTTGGTAAGGGGTTTAGCCCTCCAACCCACAGATAGGGACTACATTCTTGGTGCAGTCAGTGCTCCCTATAGGAGCTAGTCCTTGTTGGTTTTGTTAACCCTGTGTATGCTGATCACAAGCTGAATTTTATGTTTTCAAAGTTGTGTATAATGTAAGGCTGTATGATTTTCCCCTAAAAAGTCCCCTGTTCTTAAACCTCTGCACGCATCTCCTGCAGTATGTTTCTGGAATAACATCAACATCTTACCACACGCTATAATGACTTAAAAAAAATATCTACATGTAAAAGAATGACATTTAAAGATAAACTAGCAAAATACAGTAGATATGCAGCTAAAAAAGAAGGGATACAAACAAAGCAGTTTGAGTTGGCTCCCCTGGAGAAAGGCAAATCCTCACAGCACAGTTGATTCATAACATTGAGGTGGAATTGAACACTGGGGCTTTGTAGTCAGAAGAGGAAACAGGTTGCTGCAACACAGTACATTCTGCTTTCTTAACACTTTTACTGCCAGGGAGACCACTAATGAATTGATGACCCTTTTAGCAGTGGCAGAGATACATACTGTATTGATTAACTTATTACAGTAATCGCTAAATATCATGTTGTTACATTAGTGGATTCTGAACATATACAGTAAATGTGTATGTCACAGGAGACCTGAAATTAACCCAGGGATCAAGGCCCCAGACAGGACGAAGCAGTTCAATAAAGAATTTTTATTCCTGCCGGGGGCCAGCAAGCTCAACACAAAAAAAACAATCAGAGCTATACTCACTAACACAGGGGCATACATGGGGAATCCAGCTGGTTATGTGCTGAGAGCCACAATGAAGGCTTACCCAGGGTTTGCTTCAACACTCTGTAGGTATACGAACTGTTCAGACCAATCTGGTGCAATTTGCTGTTTCACTGTTATCTTACAGCTTCTTTGGTGATCTTTCCCCCGGAGAAATAACCTGAGTAAGCTGTAAGATAACAGTGAAACACGTGTAACCACCCATGTGTCTGCAAAAAAGACAGGCTGACTGCCCCTAACAGGTTCCTCTCTACAGGTCATCTGACTGTGGTAAGCCAGTAGAAAGTCCATTATTTCTAGATCCCTGGGCCCCTTTCTGTCACAGTGTACACTAATCAAACTGTTAAATCTGCATGAAAAAATTAAAATGACATATTCTACATACAGATGTAGTATCCTTCATCGAGCAGTTACGCATTACCGCAGTCATGATTTGCATTCTCTGTACTATATCTTGCAATTTGCTAACTGCGGGGCATAATTGAATGCCTTAACGCACAATAATGGGTGCAATAACATCTACTACATTTGTATATACCCAAAATCTTATGGGTCATGTCTACAAATGTCATATATGGCTTAGTAGATGTGTGTATTTACTTTATGAAATAGTTCCCTGAAGAGAAAAAAGAGATAGAAGGCAACATTTAATGAATATGATTCACTGTTAGTTGATCCATGCAAGTAATAAGCGCAGGAGCAAAACTTATTGCCAACAATTTCACACCATTTATTCATAGGAGCATGCAGGTGGAATAATGTTTCTGACCTGTGAAATAAAATCAATATACTTCAGGGATCCAATATATACTATGTTCAGGAAAAAAGGGACCCCTTTCCTTTCATATATTTCCCACTCACTCCCCATGAAAATATGTACAATTGTAGGTATTTTACAGTATGTAGATTGATATTAGAAAGTGCCAAGAGCAAAATTGCACTGAATAGCATGAACTAGTGATTCTAGATGACTATAATTATCAACCACTTAAGTGAATATGGTCTGAATAAGTGCGCAATGCAACCCTGTATTACAAAAACGCAGCTATGCAAATAAGATGTTTCCCAACATCTAATACAAGGCACAGGAGAAATTCAGAGTGCAGATGTTCTCAGGGTCAATATATGAAAAACAAAAATTAACAAAACTATTGTAATGTGAATAGAAGTGAAAGATAAGTGTGCAACTACAAACAATACATAAACGTGAAGTGATAATAAGTGATAAATGTATCAAAAATACGTGACCTGGTGAACTCAAAGTATATTAGGAGCGTCTGCAGCTGTGGTACCAGGGATGGCTCAGAAACCCCCCTATTGTAATGTGTAGAGAGGACGGGGAAAAGACACTCACATGCTGCAAGGCAAAATCAAGCATAGTGGATATAATCCAATCAGGGCAAGTATGAATTTCTTCTGTGCCTGTTATGTAGATGAACATTTTATAAGAAGCAAAATGTAGATAAATGAACTGATGTTAAATAAATTGAGGTCTGTAATATATAAACAAATACCAGAGACGCTGCGGTAGGTTACTGTTCATTAAACAAGAAATACTGTAGGAGTTTTTCCTTCATAGCTTGTAAATGTGTTAAACTGTTGTAATCTAATCTTAAACATGAACATTACTAAAAAGTTTGAGTTCAAAGTATTTTTCAAAGTGTGTGTTCAAAATGTCCTTCTGCGGAAACGCTTGCCCGAAGACGAGAACGCCCCTGTCTGATTACATAATTGATAAAGCGTTGACCCAGCTGCTCCCACTCCTGAACGATACATTATTTTGCTTTTTAGTTTTTTTCAGTCCTAGGGACCATCCGTTATCAGGAAACATGTTATGTAAGCATTTCAGACCATAATTCTCGCTCTCTTAAGCACTTTATAATGTGGTTATCTTCTTCGCTAAACACCATGTAACTTGTAACTACTGTATGCAGTTGATGAGGTCATCGTTAGAGATGGGTGAATCTTCCCAAATCCGTTTCCTGGATTTTCGCTGATGTTACCCCAAAATCTGTTTTCCAGAGTAATATCCACAAACGGATTTGGCCAGTTTCAATCCACGCGGATTCTTCAAAAACCACCATTGGATACAACCCATGGACGGATTTGTAGAATCCAATCCGCGGATTCAGCAATCCGTTGGCAGATTCTAAGAGTCTACAAATTCAACAACGGGTTGCTGAATCTATGGAGTGTATTGGTAATAATTAAAATTCCGAAAAATAGAAATAGCTCTTTTTGAGATTGATCGCTGAAATCCGCGGACCAAAGGAACCGGCCGATTCGCTGCAGATCAAAGTTTGCAAAATAATGTGCCAACCTCTAGTCATCATGCCATCACCAATCCCATTGTTTTTCTTGTAGAAAGTGTTTTTACCACTGGCAAATCTTTCAGAATCTTACCTGTGTTCCAATAAGCCTGACGGATAGCAGATGTATATTTAGCAATTCTCTTTTTTATTGGTCTAAACGTCTTGTCCACATTGGCTTTTTCACATGAACACCATAGAAGATAAATGACAACATCTGAGTCACATGTGAAAAAATGATTAATCCTACCTGTATGTCTCTTTCCTGTTCTGAGTTTGTGAAAAAATTTACTTTTAAACATAGAGTTACAATGTATGCAGCACAGGCAAAGATATGAACCAATTTTTTTTTGTTGAAGGAAAAGTCTGCATCTTACCAACACTTTGACAAGATGATCCCATATATGTCTGCCTCTATTGTTGCAAAGAAATTAAGGGATTTTAGTATCCGAATGCGAAGGGATTCACTGTATCACTTGAAAAGATGCACCAGTGTCTTAAGATAGAATGTCTTATGTATCCATATGTAAATATGGACACATGGAATCCTAACACTCTGTTACATGGAAAATGTCTTAGTTTACAACAAGTAATTTCTATCTAAATCCTTTACATATGCAAGATGCCTAATGTATTAACAATAGTTTTGACATATCCTCCATCAAAAAATTATCCACCATTTCATATAATTGTGAGTCCAGGATAGATGGATCAGAAACAATTATTTTCATTCCCAGGATTTTACTCATTTAGTGCTAACATGTACCTGCATAGCTTCATAACACAGTGTTTGGATGAGATTACAGTATAGTCAACGCGATTGTGCTTGCGCGACAAACACAAATTGCATAATGCCAAATCTCCAATAATAAATAACAAACTTTACCTGAAAAATAAAATGTGGTTATGTGTATTTTATAGGTTTATCCTATGGGTAATGATCCATATTTACTGAGCAGTGCTATGTCATAAGACACCACCCAGTCCATTGAAATGAGAGGCAGAGTATCACATTGTAAATATTGCCCTTTATGTGTAAGATTAATAGTTACTACATGGTATTATTATTGTTGCTACTTTTGAAGGTGTAAGTGTTTTCCTTTTGATAATATTGCTTTAGTGTGTTCTTATGTTATGGTATTTTATTTCATGTTTTTCATGCACCATATTACCAGAAACATTAAATATTGGCCCAGGTGCACTAAGGTCTGTTAAATCAGGGTAAATAACTTCAGGTTACCTAAATTAGAAACTGATGTAATTTTCTGAGTTTAATTCAAATCAGAAGAAACTCTCTCTCTCTTTCTATTAGATGTGTAAATAACATCAGATTAAATCCCTGTGCGGACTTTATGCATACAGGTATGCGATGTTGGGGGGACCTACTCTTTTGCATTTCATTAGCACTAATGCCCAGAAAAAAAATAACCATACGTTATTTAAAGAATAGTACTAGGTTAACGTTGTGTTATTTGCTTTAGTGGATAGGTGTTATACTTAACCGAATGTTAATTTAGGTTAACACTAGGTTAAATAGCATAACAGAACTTAGTGCACGTGCAATGTCAATAAACTCCTTGCTTACAAAGGAAACTGTAGTGCATTGCCCTGGTAAAAAAAATTGTAGCAATTTTATACAACAGTTTTTGCTAGTCAAAAATAAGCAATATCCTCCAAATTAAATGTGATTTTTTTTTAAAAAGCTGATCCAGGACTCTCTATGAGCATGATACCTCCCCTCTCACCCAGTTTCTCACCTGCCGGAGATCCCTAGTTCAGCAGCTACAGTAGGTGCCTTTGTATGGTAATACCACCACAGCCAATCAGTTCTAAGATTGTTGAAAACTTCTTGTTATTTATTGTCTCATCTGCAACGCACTTCAGAGCTGGGAATGTCTTGGTGTTAAGCTTCTTGTCTGCGAGCTTGTTCCACCCAGTTCAAACCCGGCAAACAAATAAAACAAGAAAGAAAAAGGAAGGTAGAATCATTCTTTGCAACATTTTCATAAATCAAGAATAGCCTGTCTGAATAATTTTATGTAAATAATCTTATTAACCATTGTCATAGATATGTGTTCTGCTGTATATTTTGTTGAACTAATCCACTCTAAAACTGTTCTTGGCCTAAGAGGAAGCATGTGTTTTTGGCACAAAACAACTGCTTGTAAACAAGTCCCTCAGAGTACAAATGATGAAATAATGATCTCATCTTTTCTGAAAATTGAAGCAATACAGTACATCAATACACATTAGTTTATTTTGTTCTTCCTCTTCACGGAATTATTTACTTTGAGAGTGTTCTGGGCTTCTGTCAGTGCTACTGGTTTTACTATAAAGTACGTGTTTTGGTTGCATTAAATGATTTAATACAGGAATTATATTATCATGATTCATGAACACCCTAACAATAAACTATCATTTACTCCCTTGGAATACACAATCACCAGCATAGCAAAAACAAACTAACGAAAATTCCATTACCATTCATCATTTTGGGAGATGGTAATGACTCCAGCACTTTTTCAAGGCTCACTGTGTAAGTTTTATATAAAAGAATATCTATGACATAGCAAGAACGACATCAAAGGAATTCGGCAGCGGAAACCTCTGTAGTCATCATGGTAGAAATAGAAAGTTCAAGAATTTAAACAATTTAAGGCCCACACCAAACAGAAAATGAATAATAGAAAAAGCATCCATGATATACAGCAAAAAATAAACTACCAGGTTCAAACACACACAAAAAATGCGCTACCTACAAAACAGACAATGTGCTATGTGGATAAATAATGTGACAAATAAAAATGCACAGTGAAAAAAAATCTCTTTAGGAATTCATCCTTAAATAGATGGCAGCCCAGGTGACTGAAACAAGTCTCTCAAAACTTGATAAATATATAGACAACAAACCAAACAAAGTCCCTGGTGTTAAATGGACTGTCCCAATGGTACTCCAAAAACCAGTTCCAATCAAGATAATATGTTGAAACTTCCAAAAGTTGCTTAAAATAGCTGGCTGTTCTGCAAGGTAACTGAAAGAACAAACTATTGAGCAGTATGTCATCCACAGTGGAAAGCTACAAATGCCTACTTACAATTAGTAGGAGAATAGTATGCAATGGATTTTTGCTTTGGATCGGTCTCCGGCTTAATCCTGGAATCCCAAAGGTCTCCAATCAAGTGAAGGTGATACCCACAGACAAAGAGAGAGTACATAGTGTAATACAGTAAAATGTATTAACAGTGCAAGACCATAGAAGACACTTTCAAAGTTCTTAGTTTTTAAGCGTATTTAAAAGAATTGACATCTGCAGCCTGAGTTGTGGGCTTGGCGTTCTGAAGCTGGAGTCAGCATCTCTCTCCTCGCGGTCGTGACTCGACTCCCTCCCCTGATGACGTCACTGCAGGTTCTCCAGCTCCTTCTCAGCACTGACATCTGTTTAGGCTCCACTCTACACATTTCGTGACTAAGGCTTGTCACTTCCTCAGGAGAGAGGATTTGTAGTATCCAATCTGTGGATTCAGCAATCCGGATTTCTGAATCCGCAGATGGGATTCTACAAATACGTTGACAGATTGCGGAATCCGAGGAGTGTTTTGGTAATACTAATAACAAATCAACAAAACACCCTGTAACAGGGGACTTATCCCTGTTCAGTAATGTGCCTTTAATCTAGCAGTGTGGTAGTTAATTACTAAACACCACCTGCCTGATTGCTTACAAAAGCCTGCCTTTGAGACAGGAAGTGACTCTCCTTAGCTCTGACTGAGAGCTGACCTTTGGAGCTGACCGGTCTTGAGCTCTGCACAGCAGAGCTGATTTCAAGACACAGGGAAAACTACTACACCTGAAGCTGAACCAGGAAGTGAGAAGATTTTCCCTCCAAGAAACAGATAAGACTTTTATTCTTAAGAGACTGCTTATATCTGCTTATTTTCATGCTATATGTTTTAGTGCTGCGAGATATGCTTAACTAATGGAGATGTGAACTAATTGCATAGGATTTCACTAGAAATACTCCCAAGTGAATGGAAGCTTTGTTCCCCCCCCCCTGTGTTTGGATAATTTCCTGATGAAAAGGAACAGGCACAATAAAGCCTATTATAATTTCATATTATAAAGCCTCCTAATTGTGTACCTCTGTGAACGTCCGTCTACATTTGGTGTCCGAGGTGGGACAAGAGGTGTCCTTGTAGTTAAAAAGGACAGGAGATTTTTATGTGAATTTTTTTTTAATGCTTTTTGCCCACAAGCAACTTAGAAAAAAAAAAACCTCATGCAGCAGAGATCAGAGTTAAAGGGACACACCACTGAAACTTACACTGCATTGAAACTTACAAAACCACAGATGGACTCTTTGCCCCAATCCCAAGAGGAGAGAGACTGCTGAAACAGCTAATCCTTTTTTTTTGCCTATCACAAAGTATAATATGGTCATTGAAATAGGGGTTTTGCCTTCCAGCCATAGTCAGGGTTCAAGAAGTGAGTCAGCCCTTAAAAAGGGATAGGTGTTTGTTGTTTTCAAAAAGTTTCGCTGAAGCAGTGAATACAGATGGTGACCCACGAGTGGTACTGATTTTGCAAATAAAGGTTGCCACACCGCATAGGGCTACCAGCTGTGAATGGAATATATGCAGAAAAGTGTGAAAATTGATACAAAACTGTGCTGAAGCAGGGGAATTTTTAGCAAACAAATGCTGAGTGTAAAATTGCCCTATAAAGGAAAAGGTTTTTCAAAGCCAATTGCTGAGTGTTGAGTCCACTGCAAAGAATGTTTTTTTTTCTGCAAGTAAAAAAGTATGCCTATTATCTTGGGAGCAAAACAGACACCCAAAGTGTGAAGTGTGAATGCCATAATACCCAAAGATGAGACTGACAATTACTGAACTCAGGCAGAAAACCAAATTCTGTTGCTGAAGCGGAGGTATGCACCTAGCAAGTAAATGGTGTATAGCAGATAGACTTTTTTTTACCTAGCAACTGCACATCTTGTATACCTGATAAAAGAAATGCATGCACAGTACTGCTGATATTGAAAAAAAAAATTCCCAAGAAAGAAAAGTCTACAGAGATGCCTGTGAGAGCTACGACCTCTACAAGCAAAATTTGCCCATCTGTAGGACTACTACAATTGGGGGTTCTAGCAAATACAGTGGCAACAGCTGCAATAGTGCCTCCTGAGGTCAGGAAGAAAATTACACCTGATAGCCTAAAAATGGAGGACAAGATGCAGTGTTCCTGTAATGAACCCTACCCCACGGAAGAGTGGCCCTTCCAGTCCAATAAAGAGGAAGACATCTCTTAAGGGGAACCCTAACCGAGTCACACCCACAAAACACCCCAAGAATGGTGGGGGTGCCTGAACTCAGCACGAACAGAAAAGACCACTCCCTTTGATGACGAATATGATCAGCAGGAGACAGAGCAGGAGCAGTGGATCACCGAATATTTCTGTCAGCTAAAGCAGCTGCAAGAAAAGCCTGGCGTATATAATGAAGCTGCTAAAATTTCAAATGAAGATGGAGACCCCAATATCCCTGAAGGGACGGTGTCATCCAAATCAAAAAGGCGGAAAAAGAAAAAGAAAAGCAGTTCTTCACTTACCGTGGAAGGAACAGACACGTCCGCAGATCCTGTGGAGGAAAAGGGGGACAGAGTTGCCCTGCAGCCTAGAGAAAATGGAGAATTCATCCCGCGGGTAACCGAACATCCAGAGGGCCCAAGGCAAAAGTCGTGTACCCCAAAGAAGTGTCTGTCCGGTGCCAACGGTGAGGAACCCTTGGCCAACCATCCCAGGGAAGTGGAGTCGGAGCCAGTGAGTGACGATCCCTTGACCAGCCCTGAAGGTGCACTGCAAGCTGCCAGGCATGACTGTGATCTACTCTCTGAAGAATTGGAAAGGGAGAGAAAAAATAATGCTGAGCTACAGAAGACTGTGCTCGCAATTTACTCTGTGGCCAAGACCGGATTGGAGGATCTCAAGACTGAGCTAGATACTGCAAAGGCTACTATTTCTGCCATGGAGGAAAAGCAGAGCCAATCTGATAAAATGGTGGCTACGCTAAAGCGGAAGTATGAGGAGGCACTGAAGCAGATGACAGTCTTCCAGCAAGAGGTTCACACTCTTCGCATAGAGCTGAATGCCTCGCAACAGGAGGTCAACAGTGTCCGGATAGAGGTGGACGTATCTCAGAAAGATGGATGCCTCACATCATGAGACCAACAGCTGCCGCACAGACCTGGAGGTTTCCAGAAAGGAACTACACAGCCTCACTGAGGAGCTGGACATTGCTAAAGAAACTATTGGTAATCTTGAAACAGATCTCAAAGTCTTTCAGAAGGAGCTTCAGACCCTCAACTTAGAGAAGAAAGTCTCACGCCTGGAGATTGTCATTCTCAAAGCAGATGTGCGTAAATGGAAGGAGGACTGCAAAGAGGCCCTGAAGAATACAGAGACTGAAAAAGGAGAAAATTCAAGATTAAAAAGAGAAAACTTAAAACTGAAAGAAGAACATTTTCAGTTAACAGAAGAAGTCAAGAAAAAGTTTGACGCAGAGCACCGACTGCAGAACCAACTGCAAGGTCTGCGTACACACCTCCAGTATGCTGAGGAGAAGCAGCAAACGCTATAGGAAGAAAAACTGCAGGCTGCTAAAGAGTACAAGCGCTGCAGGAACGTCTGAATACCCAGTACGTCCCTACAGAGCAGTATGAGGAGCTAAAGGCCACGCTGCATGTCTTCAGAGCATCGTTGTAAGCGGAGCTTCAATATCAGGTGACTCTGTATGAGAGGGAGCGTGAGAAGGCTCAGAAACTGGAGCAAGAGCTGGAGAGACAGAGAGACTGTTCCATTCCCTTGAGTCAGTACACCAAGGAGAAAACAGACGCAGTGGCAACCTTGACGACAAAAATGACAGAGCTCCAGAATATGAAGGAGACTCTGATACAGATTCCTCCAATATGGAAAAAGGTATTGGCTCTGCCCAAGCACCAGTATACCACAGTAACTAATGCCCGTAAGGACAAGGGTACAGTGAGAGTTGGGGACTCCACGCAACTTCAAAACAAAATTACGAAGTTTGAGCCACCAAAGAAAGCACTAGCCAAACCTACAGCTGCCCAACAGGCAACAAACAGAGGTAGGAGTGCAGAATCAAAGCCTTTTATTCTTAAGAGACTGCTTATATCTGCTTATTTTCATGCTATATGTTTTGGTGCTGCGAGACATGCTTAACTAATGGAGATGTGAACTAATTGCATAGGATTTCACTAGAAATACTCCCAAGTGAATGGAAGCTTTGTCCCCCCCCCCCCCCCTGTGTTTGAATAATTTCCTGATGAAAAGGAACAGGCACAATAAAGCCTATTATAATTTCACATTATAAAGCCTTATAAAGCCTCCTAATTGTGTACCTCTGTGAACGTCCGTCAACTCACCCATTTTGAGATTGATTTGCTTATATCTGCAGACCAAAGGATCCTGACGATCCGCTTAAGATCCAAATTTTCCAAAAACATGCACCCATTTCTATTTATTAGACAGAAGGTCACCCTGGGGACTGAAATGTCGGGCATATGTGGGCATTTTTGGCCTTATAAACCATTTTTTGTGATTATCTCTTGTGCACTGCCGGTATATTGAATCTCTAGGGATCCTTACAGACTGTATTTATTAGACAGTGGATGAAGGATAGGCTACAGAGAGTTGTGGGAAATATAGTAGATTCAGAGGTGAACATCAGGATTCTGTACTGAAACTGGTAGTGGATAGAAGTTACATTACAAATGGCAATGAAGGGAATGTATGCCTTCTTGCAGATGACACAAAGATCTACACTCCAGGGGATATCTAAATTATTATTAATTAATTTTGTATATCTTAGAGCAGGAGTGTGCAACAGGGGGGGGAGGGGCATGGCAGTTACAGAGGTCCCACACACTCCCCCAAGGCATTTAAATTAAATGCCGGGGACCACCCGAGGCCTCTGTAATTAACTTACCTTGGCTTCCAGCGACACATCGTCATGGTATCCCGGTATCAAAATGACGACCCCGCTGCATCATTTGACACCGGAGCCGTGCAGGGGGGGAGGAGGGTAGCACAAGCACGGGAGGAGAGCTCGCAGGGGGAAATGATTGCATACCCCTGTCTTAGAGGAATGTTCAAGACTTTGGAAACTACAATTTAATGCCCAAAAGGGCATACAAATTCAAAGGCAGACTACAGTACATGATTAATGACATTCTAATGTCAAATGCTATCGAGAAAATACATGGAGGTCATTATTTCAGCTGACTTACAAGGAAGTGATGCCACTTTAAAGAGCATTGGTAAGAACTCACCTAGTGTTCACTTCTGAGACTTCATCTTCATAGTAACATACATTAGAGATTGTGCAAAGGCTACAAAAAAAGTGCTTAATCTACTGTAAAAAATATATCAGGAAATGTATGGACCTCAATATCTACATCTTGAAACGTAGAACGAAAAGGGGGGTTATTATTTAAACTTTCCAATATATAAAGGGTTTCAACAAAGTACAGGAGTGAAGAATATTTTAGAGAAAGACAAGCGCTATAATAGGAGGTATTTCTTAATTGAAAGGGCGGTGGATTTGTGGTATAGTATAGCCTCCCAACATAAGGTTTTTTTTCCAACACATGAAATTGGCAGACTAAGTGGGCCAAATGTAATTATCATCTGCTGTCTAATTCTATTTTTTTTATAATATGTTCACCAGTGATTTTTATTTGCTATATGCTATACAGTCCATGGTTTTTGTCACTTTTTTTTATCCACCATAAATTATTTAATGGGTGGTTGAAACCTATCCCAGCTCAAAATTGCAAAGCCTATATTACCAGCCTCAGACTGATAAGACCCAAAAGGTCAAACAACTGTCTGTGAGTAGGTTTACTTGCTATGCACTTTTATAACCCAGGCTGTACTAAAAAGCTGTGTATTGCAGCAGGCATACGTTTATAGGGTTCCATGCTAAAATCGATTTGTAGTAAAAGTGTCAGAATCTCTAGCTGCAGTGGAAGCATTGTATTATAGGTGATAATGGTGCAAAACAGTATCGCAGACCTGTCTGAGACATGTGGATGTGCTCACCAGTGATATTTTTATTTTAAATAAATCATTCCTTGAATAAATGTAATCTTTAGTAGATTACCTTTTTTAATGACGTTATTTTGACACAGTAACTGCTTAGTTGCTTAAATGTTGTATTTATGTTGAGGCCAAACAATGATTTTTAACAAATTGAAAACGCTAGTAATAGGGAAACAGTCATAATGAGCAAGGGCATTTCTTTGATGTTATAAAATTATTTAAAAATGCATTTTTCATGGCTTTGAGAGTTTTTACTTGCATAGCAAACTAGCAAAATGCAATGTTTGATAATAATGAATGCACTAAGGGAAGTAAACAATGAGGGTTAGAAATTAATTTACAATTCTCCTCAAGCAGTAACATTTGTCCAGTAGAGACATTAAAAAATTGCGCAAACAACATTAATGTGTGGTGATTTTTATTCTTAATTAAAAAAAAATGCATCTCCCTTAACGTTTTCAATCCCATAGGATTTGCAAACTCTTCTTAGAAGCTGGAGGATTAAATTCACTGATCTTTGAGATGCATTCATTTAGCAATGATGAGCGCCATCTGTCACAGAAAAATTGATACCAGCAGAGAAAATAAAGGAAATGAGAAGATAAAAATCAATGCATAATTAGGGAAAAGGAATGGAATTAATTTTCACTTATGTATATTCTTAATTGATTCGTAAATTTATTAGAATGCTGTTTCACATCAGTAATTGCCTCACAATCTAGAACTAGCCATGTACGGGTTGTAAAAATGAACACTTCCACTTAAGTTTTGGTTTGAAAACGTTGTCATGTTTTGGTTCTAAAAAGAAATGGTGCTTTAGTTTTGACGGAACTCGATATGTTTTAGTTTGTTAAAATATTATGGGGGAAAAAAGAAATAAGCAGGAAAATGCTAAAATAGCATCATTAAAAATTACTAAAAACAATGTAAATAGAAACCTTGATGTTGTATATGTGATCATAGGTGTTGAATATAATACATCCAAAACGTAAATAAAAGTTTTAGAAATGTTTACAGATTCAAAAGGTCACCAACACCCTTCCCCCCCTCTTCCCCCCCCTCTTCCCCCCTCCCACCCTCCCCCCTCTTCCCCCCCTTTTCCCCCCCTCTCCCCCTCCCTTCTTCCTCTCCTCCCCCACCTCCCCTCCTCTTACCCCCCATCACCTACCCTCCCCCCCACAACCCCCCTCATTCCCCCAGTTCTGTCCCCCTCCCCATTTTGCCACGTTCCCCAGGCTCCACAACCTCCACAAGATCTAGACCGTTAAAAAAAAAAAAAAAAATGCTACAAGTTACGCCCCTAATAACTTTTCTGAAGGTGGTTA
Organism: Ascaphus truei; assembly: GCF_040206685.1. NCBI lineage: Eukaryota > Metazoa > Chordata > Amphibia > Anura > Ascaphidae > Ascaphus > Ascaphus truei. The sequence goes on along the minus strand of NC_134487.1, from coordinate 83,936,542 downwards.
CTGTGTATTCTATAGGAGGGTCTCCGGTCTTCTCTCCTGGTTCACGCCATGCTAAGTGAACTGGAAAGCTCTCCAGGGGTGTTTTATCCCCCGACCTTTCTCACTTTTGTGCTTAAGGTTAATTCGTTAGGGATTTGTAATGGCCCACCAATTTTTTCTGCTCCTCATGTGTCCCCCCCCCCCTGCGCCGGCATCGGGGCCCTAACCCATCCCCTCTGACCTGGCCAACGTCTGCTCACCCCTGCAGAGTGACGGTCCCTCCCCCTCCCACCCCCGCCCCATCATGCTGGATACACAGGTCCTTGTCGTGGGAATTCCAAGGACGCTGGAGCCGACAGCTCCAGATTCAACCTCTGCTCTAGATGTCTGATAGAAAATTAGTTTCGCTCAATGTAAAAGGCCTCAACTCAGTAAAAAAGAGAAAGCTTGCACTGCAGAAATTAAAAAAATCTATGGGGGATATCATATTTTTTCAAGAAACTCACTTTAATTCCCCATCCCCACCAAACACATTCAAAAGTCTATTCTCCCAAGCATTCTATGCATCCTCCCCAAGTAAAAAAAAGAGCAGTAGCCACTTTAATCAGGAACAATGTCCCCTTTGCCCTCACTAAAACCCAATCAGATCCAGACGGAAGATTTTTGGTCATCCAGGGCATCCTGTCGGGCTCTCCCATCACCCTTGTCAACATATATGCACCTAACGAAAATCAAATACCATTTGTAAAAAACCTACTCGAATAGCTCGAGCTTCAGACTCTCTCATCCCTGATTATAGCCGGAGACTTTAACATGGTTGCTTCCACTGAGCTGGACAAATCTGCATCTCCCACCACCCCCCCATCCGGTCCTTTGCTTACTCCCCAATTCAGCTACCTTGGCCGACATTTTTTCTAAGGAAATTTTCAGATTACACGGTGTACCAATTTCTATTGTTTCAGACAGAGGTACTCAATTCATTTCTAAGTTTTGGCGAGCATTTTCTCAGAGACTTGGCATTTCCCTTCTCTTTTCCTCGGGTTATCACCCACAGACCAACGGTCAGACGGAGAGAATGAATCAGACCCTGGAAAAGTACCTCAGATGCTTCGTGTCTGAATCTCAAGACAATTGGGTGGATCTATTACCCTGGGCTGAGTTTGCTATTAACTCATTAAAAAACGAGTCCACGCAGGAGTCGCCTTTTTTCATTAACTATGGATTCCATCCCAGCAGTTTTCCCCTCTCCTCCATCCCCTCTGGTGTTCCCGCAGCAGATTCTCACATTTCCAATCTACAAAATTCTTGGAAAAAGATTCTAAAAGCTTTGCAAGGGTTCGTTCAAAGACAAAAGACGCAAGCAGATCGGTGACGTCAAGTGGGCCTAGCATACAAACCTGGAGACAGAGTTTGGCTATCTTCAAAGAATATCAAGCTCAAGACTCCTTCCCAGAAACTGGCTCCTAGATTCTTGGGTCCTTTCAAGGTCCTCGAACGGATCAACACGTTCGCGTACTTGTGGAGGTTGTGGAGCCTGGGGAACGTGGCAAAATGGGGAGGGGGACAGAACTGGGGGAATGAGGGGGGTTGTGGGGGGAGGGAAGGTGACGTGTCTCTGCTTAAACCCTTTATCCAAAATGCCCATTTTCTGGACAGCCCTCAGAGACCCAATCCTGTCATAATACAAGGACAACAAGAATTCGAAGTCCAGTCCATACTCGATTCTCGTTGGTCCAGGGGCAGACTTCAGTTCCTCGTTCACTGGAAACGATATGGCCCGGAGGAACGCTCCTGGATACCATCTCATCACATTCATGCCCCAGCCCTCCTCAGGCAGTTCCGTCGGAAATTTCCTCATAGACCTGGGAGGATCGTCCAGAGTCTGATTCTCAAGTGGGGATACTGTAACGGATTGGGGGACTCGCGCCTCCCAGCGTGTCCCCGTCACCTCAGGTCCCACTGCGGCTAGCTGCCCCGGTTCCCCACTTCCCCACTCTCTCTCCTCCTCCTCTCCGAGCCATTCCTCCACGGCACGGTCCGCACGCCCAGGCACACGTTCGGGGTACGCGCGCGGCTGCCTCACTGAACGCGCGCGCTCCTGATCGCTTGTGACGTATCGAGGGACACGTGCCCCTTGGCATGCCTCTGTCACCTTAGCCCTTACTGCACCTGGCTCCACCGCTCTTCCTTCCCTTCTGCCTCTCATGCCGAGCCCTTCCTCCGCGATGCACGCCACACGCCCAGGCACACGGTCGGTGCACGCGCATAACAACCTTACAGAAGGCGCTCTCACCCGATCAAGTTATCAGCCTTCCCCTTGCACTGGCTCCGCCCCCCGTCAGTTGCAGGCAATTGCCTTGGATTACTTCCCTGTCTCCTCCCCTGCTCACACGGACCTATCCCTGCAAATACCCAGACAAACCTCTGCTCCACCCCTCACTCCTATTGGCCCTCCTTCCTTTATTACCCCACTCTGTCCTCTCGGTCCTTGCTCTGCATAGCTTTCCTGTAGCTCCTGTGTGTGCAGTGTCTATGCCTAGCTCCCTTGTCTGTTTCAGCTCTGGTTCCTGTCCCTGCCCCTGTTTGGATTCCTTTGGTTTGAACTTGGACTCTGCTTTGGACTTGACTACGCTGCCTTCTCCTGCCCCTGAACCCTGGCTTTTGGACATCACTACGGTGCTCTCTCCTGCCCCTGAACTCTGGCCCTTGGACACTAACCCTCCAACCTCTGGCACCCTGGACTCAGCAAGTATAACGTTAACCCTTACACACCAGGCCCGGCAACACAACTTACCACACTCCGGGCACGCCTCACTGCTGTGGGTGCATATTATACCCTTACCCACCTCAGTAATGGGGACTGGCCAGGTCTGCGGGCATACAGGCGTTACAGATTCATATACCACCCTTCTGAAGCAACTACCCCCACCCCCTCTACCCATTGATTGCCATAGGGGTAAACCACATTATAAGTATGGATTGTCACAATGGCAATGAACGGGCAAGCTACAAATACAAAAACAAGCACTGAATGAAATACATTACATCTAAAGAAGAAAAACATTTGCCAATTAACCAATTGATTGTCATAGTGAGTTTTTTTTATTACTTGTAGCTTGCCCATTCATTGCCATTGTGGCAATCCATGCCAATATTTTGGTCATGGTTACCACTATAACAATCAATGGGTATAGGGGGGTTTGGGGTAGTTGCCCCAGGGAGTGTGGTTAGGACTCCCAGGTGTGTAGCCCAAGGGGGGATTATCCCTTTAATTACCATAGTGATTAATAACTACTAAGGGGATTAAGGGGTTGGGGCCAGGAGTTAGTTTTTTTTTTATTTTACGGTCGGTGCCCACTGAAGATGAGGAGGATGAGGACAGCCTTCATCCTGGCAGGGGTAAGTACAACTTTAATTTATTACGTATATGCTGGCTGGGTAATGTTTTGGTAATGTTTTATTTTTTAATGGGCAAACACGCTATTATCCAGATCTGGATAATAGGAATTTTGGCCATTACTGTACTGTATGTTTTTTGGGGGGGCGTTGTTGGAGGTAGAGGGGGTGGGTAGTAGGGTTCCCATTCATTGCCATTGGTGTTATCTTTGCTCCCATTGAGGGCGTAGGTAACCACACTGACAATCAATGGTTGTCTTGGTGTCTGTATTGTATTTTTATGTTTATTGGCGGTAGGTGGAAGGGGTAGTTTCCCCGGTGTGGGTGGTTAGGCCTCTCAGGTGGGAAGTGGGAGGGCTTAAGCCTTTCATTATCATATCGGTTCCTACTGCTAAGTTAATTAAGGGTTTAACCCCTGCCACATCCTTTCCGGTAGGCCTAACTACCCCCTTACCCCAGCCCCTATGCCCCCAATAAAACAGGTACGCTGGTTTAACCCCTTAATTGCCTTAGCGGCTAGCCGCTAAGGAAATGAAGCTGCTTTTTTTAAATTTTAATAACACATTATTGAAGCAGGGGGTCTCTGGAGCTGAACTGCATTAATTTCAACTATAACAGGGCCTGTAACTCGGGAAGCAGGGGTCCCCGAGGCAGAAATTAATTTGGTTAAGCTTTGGAGACCCCATGCTTCAATACTATGTAATTAAAATTAAATCAAAGCCATGCAATCGCTTCTGGGCTCCACTTAGTCCCTCTCACCTCCGCTGCTGGCGGGAGCGCTGTGGGGGCACACGGCTGCCAGCGGCGCTGTGGGGAGGGCTACGGGTAGTGGCGGTGGGCTCCGGTGGCTCCATCTGCAGGAAGCTGCCATCTTGGATTGCCGTGCACATGTGCGAGATGCCGAGCATGCACATTGGCAGCCATTAGGTAGCAGGCTCCGTGGGGAACTACAAGCCCCATAATGAAAGGGGCATTATTATCACATGGCGCAGATCAGCCAATAGGGCTTCAGTAGTCCCCTGCTCCCTAGATTGATATATTTTCAAGCGCTGGAGCCATGTTAGTCAGAGCTGGGACAAGGAAGGGGTAGGTTGTGTGTGAGGGGTCTGTGGCTCCTGCACAGGCCAGAAACCCCCCATTAGGCCCCAGGTAGGCCCCGACTTCCCTCAGCTTGTGGTTGCTGCAGGGACAGCCCATAGATAGGGACACTGCCCTGTAGTACCAGAGTGAGGGACACAGACAGGGCACGGTGGTCTCCTGCTCACAGGTGATCTGGGACCAGACACCTGCAACAAAGAAACACTGAATACGGTGGTACAATTCCTGCGGGACCCACCCACAATAGAGGCAGAGGATACGTCAACATCGCTGGGATCAGTGGATCCGTTTCACCTTCTGGCCATACCCGGGTGCAGGAGCACCTGGGCAGTTACTCCAAGTGCACCAACTGTACACACATTAGTAGGGCAACGCTGCCTCACACTTTGGGTGGGTTATCTCTGTGGACACCAGAGTGGTTGGATGCCCATGGACACCACAGTACTTTCGGATGACCACAACAGGGGTGTGGACACAGTGTTGGGAACACGGTGAGGGGTTACGGCCATGCGAGGCCTGGTGGGTAGCTGCAACCCTTATTTATCGCAATATAGTAAACTTGTTCTGCATGACCCAGTGGGTACTCTTAATTATGTGTCCTGTAACGGGGTTATTCTACATATAGAATCCCGCACAGGTAGAGGTGCTACCGAGCACCGATCCAGGTGCGCCCCAGGTTCCCAGCGGTGGAGCTCAGGACTTTTGTAAGCCACAGGAATTGCACCACACATATACGCTGTAGCTACACATCTCCCATGGGGATGGGGGAAAGTGTGTTACATACCATTGACTGCATGGAACATTGTTCACCGGGCTTATAAAATTGTCTATTAGCAAAGAAAAAGGCGATCTTATGTGTCATATATTCAATATGTATTTAAATGGACATTATTCTATTTAGCATCGCTGGGGGTTGCTTCTCCCATTTTTTTTGTATTTTTTTTTTATTAGTCCACCTTCTTCCCTGGTAGCACACAGTATTGCATTCATTGTACCAAAACTTTAGTTGGAGCAAAGGTCCCCCTTATCTGTCCATACATATTTTGGAAAGCACATACAGTAATAGCAAGATTATAATCCTTTTCCATGTGTTTAAGGGGAAGTTTATGCTTAGTTATTAATGTCCATATAATTTGAAAAGTTGAGTAATTGAGTTATATGTTTTACATGTGTGGGGAATCTTTAGGACATAGGGAATTTTGTGTTTTAGCCAAAATAATTTTTCCATCACTTTCCAGCTTCCTTCTGCTTCATGTCAGAAGTGTCTAAAGACTTGGCAGACCAACCAAGGTACAGTACAAGGTACAGTAGAAATCACGTCCATCATCCTACGCTCATATGGCTCAAGATTAGGCTGCTGAGCTGGAACACTTCCTGTCTTTATAGATTTTGCATGGTCAAAAAAAAAAATCTGCTGTTTGCCCATCTCTTTTTAGCATCTCAGTGATTCAGACAGCATGACCAAGAAAAGAAATTTGTCTCTCGATATGGCATTTTTATCTCCTGTACTTGTGCGATTGCATAGCTCCCCATACAACTTTGCATAGTTGTCAACAATGCCATTTATTAAATAGTCTAGCTCCTATGAAGTAAACCAGTCATACATGTGTGTCTGATCCCCACACATATCCTTCTACCTGACTGATTGGAAGAACCAATACATGCTGGTTGTGATATGTTGCTAACCTACGTGTGGGATCTGAGTAATGGCTCTTAAATAACTTATATTTATACTTTATTTTAACTTGTTTGTAATGCAACGAACATGCACATTAAAGAAAGCCAACACGTGCACGCTTGTGTATTTATTGCACATGGGTTGTATTAGATGTTAAAGTACATATACGGCCTACTTCTGTATCTAGTATATGAAAAATGTAATTGTGCATGTGTAGAACTGTGGTTTAACGTAGTGGTGCTCAACTCCAGTCCTCAAGACCCACCAAAAGTAAGGTTTAAGTACTCTATATATGCGCGTCAGCACATGTGGTGCATTCTTTGACAGCCACTGATTGAGCCACCTGTGCTGAAGCAGGGATATAATTAAAACCTGACCTGTTGGTGGGTCTTGACTGGAGTTGAGCACCTCTGGTTTAACGTGTACATGCAGTCCTCGGTTATCCAACGGAATCCCTTCTGGAAGTAGCGTTGGATAGTGAAACCCTTGTAAAGTGAGTCCCATGTTAATAAGTGGCGGTGAGCGTTGGAAAACGCATTCCGGTGTTGAAAATAGCCCATAGGGTTGCATTGTAAAGTGTTAGATATGCCATTCGCTGTAAAGTGAAATGTTGGATAGCGAGGACTACCTGTATGTTTATTAGGAGAAGTTAATGTGTAGCTTAGCATTAACATGTTTAAAGCAAGCATTTTAACATACTTGTAACATGGCCTTAACCCCGGTCTAAAAGGGCTTCAATGGAAAACCTGTATTGGTCTAAGGAATCCAGCAGGGACCTGATTAATTGCAGCTAGAGACAATTAACCAGTCTCCTCATCAGGCAGGTAGAAAAGCCCCCTGCTTGAACTGCAGGGGAGATCTCTTGAGCACAGGACTCTGTGCTGCCAGCAAGACACCAGGGCAAAGCGGATCCTGTAACCCACTAAAGGGTGGCTCCTCAACAGACACTAACTCAGACCCAGAGATTGACAAAGGGCCCCCTACTTATAGGTACCTCTTTGGACTTATAGGGCCATAAGTTACAAAGAGGTTTATCCTCTTAGCCCTGCAGAGAGGGACTGGGAAAGTGAGTTAGCCCTTACAAAGGGATATGATGTTTATTTATTTTTGTATTTCTTCAAACTGTAGTGTTTAAAATGACAGGCTGAATAAAAGCATCGGTTTATTTTTTTTCCCTAATCTGTCTCCCTGGTTGTACCTCTGCACATGTCTCTTACAGTACTGTTATACATATGCTAATGAGGGCCCTAATAGACATTGTTTTTTTGCATAAAATTAGCTTTGTGGATCTGTTAAAGTCAGGGAAACTAACGTCCATTAACTATTTGGGTCAAGTTAGTTGCCCTGATTTAACTGAGCTTTGTGGATCTACCCCTTAGTGTAAAGTTACTTGAATTGTGCAGTGTAAAAAGATTTTGAATCAAATAGTTTTTTTTTTTTCTTTTTTGTAACAATTTTTTTATTGGTCACAGTCACAGATAAGTTTACATACAGTAATGTCGTGGCCCACAACATTTCTGCTCAATACTTTCAGAGAAGGACCAATAACAGTTTTCCGTTTTCAGTAAGAGATAGGGTGAAGGGAAGAGGAAGGGGGGAGGGGGGTAGGGGGGGAGGGGGGGAGACAAACATGGGGGAGGGGGGAAAAAGTGGGGGAGGGGCATATGTGGGCTTGCCCAGAGGTGTCCTCATGGTGCACTCCAATATTTTGTGGGGGTTAGTAGACCTAGGTGTCTTGAATTTTTGAGGTTTTATCTCTCGAGCCAGGGGTCCCAAGTGTTCCAAAACTGGGGCATTTTCTGTTGGAGCATAGCCGTAAGCTTCTCCAAAGTCATGACCTCATTAACCCTTCTCACTACTGTGGTTCTCGAGGGGGCCTTAATTTGTTTCCAGGCTGCCGCTATAGAGCATCTGGCCGCTGTCAGCATGGCCCTGGTCAATCGAGACATTGGTGGGGGGAGGTCGTCTATGGGTTTGCTCAGCACCATGGTCAGAGGGTCCAGGGGGAGAAGGATTCCAGTGATCTCGTAGATAAGTGTCTGGATCTTGGTCCAGAACCTCTGGATCTCCAGACATGACCACCAAATGTGGGCCATGTCTCCCTTTCGACCACATCCCCTCCAGCACAGGTCCTGTGTGCCTGGGTAGACCTTGCTCAGCCTAGCCGGGGTCAGGTACCACTGGAATATAATTTTATAGATGTTTTCTTTTATTGTCGTGCAAATTGAAGTTTTAGGGGCTTGCTCCCAAATATCCTCCCAGTCTTCCAGGTCTATTGGGAGACCTAGTTTGTCCGACCATTTTTGCATATAGCGGTGATTCGGGGGGTCTGATTTCGGTTCCGTGCTTTTGTATATCTGTGATAACAGGCCTCTCTGGTATGTGTCCCTAAGACATAGGTTTTCAAACCGGGTCATCGGGGGGAATTTGGAGGTTTGGGACAGTGAGTGTAGGAAGTGTCTAAGTTGTAGGTACTTAAATAGGTGAAGATCTTGGATCTGGAATTTGTCCTTTAATGCCTGGAAAGTTAGGATCTCTCCCTTCTGCAGTAGATCGGCAACCATCCTAATGTTGTGACCCTGTAATTGGTCAAATTGTCCATAATAAAATAGTTTTTAAATGTATATAATGTGGTGAACATTGTAATTAAAAAATCACTATTTGGCATGTGTCGCAAAAAGAGAAACAATAGTAACAGTAATGACCATACAGCTAACTAATGGGAAGAAACACTATACTAATTTGAGCAAACTTACAGATTAAATGCTTACATTGAGACAGTGTGACTGAAAAAATAACAAATTATAAAAGAAAACCAGTTGAATACTTTGGCATTCGTAGGTAACAGAGTTTCCCTGTTTAAGAAACCTATCACCCATGAAACCTTCTTTATTTGTGTATTATTAACAATTTTATGGACCCTGAACATTTTGGGAGTTGTGGAAACCTCATTTAAGAAGTAATGGGTGAAAGCTAGATACTAACGTTTTATTACGGTCAGTTGGTTTAATGAATAGAGATATATGGAAGCCAGGATGTGTAATTTGTACTGTAAAGTCAAGATAATTGATAACGGTAGTGATAGCTGTTAGTAAATTTCATAGGAATTGACAAAGCATTAAGATAATCAATATGTGGTGTAATAGACTCAGCAGTACCTTGCCAGAGTAAAAAATATTATAAATGAAATGATTGTAAAATATAATATTGTTGCAACACAATGGGTTGTCAAAGAAGTGTAACTGTAAAAACAAATAAATATACTGGACACTTGTAAGACAAATTTGTTGCTCAAAATAAAAATAATTCTTTTTTTTTTTATGAGTCAATTCAAGTAGTATAATAGAATCAATAGGAGGGCCGTTATAAAGTGAATGACATTATCAGATTCCAACAACTTGTATTCTATCATGTGGAATCAGAGTCTATACATTTTTAACATCCAGGATGACCAGATGCATCTTTAAAATAAGATTGTAATTGTTGTATGCATGCTTGAAGAGAAAATCCAATTATTGAGAAATCGATTGAAGCAAAGAGTCTCGTGCTGATTTGATGTGGTGGCCCAGAGGGTGAGGAAGTGATTTGTGTATTTTAGATAAGGACTACACGATAGGGCGAATTGGAAATGTGTGTACAAAAAAAAATGTCTGTTACGAAATGTAATTATTCAATATAGCATCTTCTGAAACATTGTCATAGCTTTAAAGTATAAAAGTATAGGATCATTTGGTAAAGGTAAGTATTTTGAAGTATCAGATAGCTGTGTCCTAATTCCAATCCCAATAATCCTTATAATTAAGAATGACTTATGTTGGTGTTAGCCAAATCACTGAGAGCAGATGGCTCAGTTTTTGTAAGATTGGGATTAATTTTGGAAGAGGTGTGTTCAGAAGACACACTTTGAGCCACTGTTCTAGCAATTATTTGAATAAATGAATGATTAGAAGGTTGATCAAATGTGCTTTTACCTCAAAGGTTTGAAAATGTTAGAACTTTAAATTGTACCAAAATTATCTTTTGTCAGGATCGCCGCTAGGCTCCGCCCTCGTCACGCGGCAGTACCTGTGATGCGTGCAGACCTCTGTTTGTGCGTGCGCTCCGACGCGATACTCCACACGTGGAGGCACGCCCCCACTGCATCATCCCGGCGCCTACTCTCCCTGGCGACGCGCCTGTGCTGCGCTCCTTAAGCGCACGCCGCGCAGCAACGAAGACTAAACATCAGCTGTGTTACACCTGCAGCCAATCCAGCACCATCCTATCGGCTGGTAGCTTATGTGTGAGGTCAGCATCTGCTAGTTGCTGATTGGTCTTCCCTGCTTACTTATGCCTTGTCAGTCTCTGTGCATATCGCTGAGCATAAACTATTGTTTATGCGCTGTACTTACTACTTCCTGGATCTTGCCTGTTTTGTGCCTTGCCTGACTTCCGTTGTGACCCCTGCTCGTACCTGGACCTGTCTCTTCTCTACCCCTGTACTTCGGCTTGTATTGGATTCCTGCTCTCTCCTCTCCTTGACCATGGTTTACGGATAACGACTACTCTTCACTCTCCAACCCCGGACCACGGCAAGTACCACGTCATACCCGACTTCTCCTACCCTGACCCGGCTACACGACTCTGATTACGCACTCCAGACCTGGTCCCGTGGTTGTAGGGCAGCGTTTTTATACATGCCCACCTCAGCCCCGTGGTTTAGTCCAGTTTGTGGTGAACACACGTGACAATATGCTCAGCCCAACAAACTTGGACCCCGCTGGGGTGGGTCGACGATTGTATGAGTATGTGGTGAGCACACGTGACATCTTTTAGCTTAAATGTAATTTATCCAGTGTAATTTTACAACAAAAATCTGAATAAGCAGTAGTTGGAACCAAAGACATACCTTTGTGCAATACAGAATTATCTGACTTAGTGAATGTGTGAGTTGAAAGATTATAAACAAAATTTGATGTGCTTGTGATGGTTTTCTGAGTTCCATGCCACTGGCCCCCATGTAGGCTTAAGAAAAGCAAAACTTAATTCAGGAATTCTGACTTTCTCACAGAAATCAAACTGAGAATTCAAACAACCCCACTATTCTTAGTTCAAAGAACATTTACCGAGACACTTACTCTTTTAATTGTCAGTTTACTTTCTAGCTTTTCAATAAATGTACCCGCAGTTTTTTAATACGACATCATGCTGAACGTGACCACAGCTGATTTGGCAACTACTTTGAGAAATGAAACACAAGTAAATAAAATGGTGTCTCATAAACCATAGGATTATTAAGCTAAACAAATGAAGGTTTAGCACCAGAGGAACCCCCAAGATTAAAATTGAGAATAAACACGTGTATTTATAGGGACTGCTGTTTTAAAATATGCAAGTCTGGAACCTAAAAAAATGTCTGGAACCTAAAACAATTATTGGATTTCAACATTAAACAAACAAAGATGCCCAAAGCTACTTCCAATGTGACAACAATACACAGTGCCATACCTACTGTATATATTCTCATGAAAAAGGGTAATTTAGTTCAACCCTTTAGCCAAAGCATCTGAAGCCTACTAGACACTTCAAGGCATGACCGTTAGCAGGTCTTAACACTCCCTGAGTTAAAATGCTTATTTAACCTCTATAATTAGGAGAAGAATGATCAGCTTTGGATCTGTACACATATGCATTTAATTCCTTTGCGGCTATATTTAAAAAAAAAAAAAGAGCAGTTGTCTTTCAAGGCTTCTGCTATTTATTATGGAATTCTGACAAATGAAATCTATTTAATCTGAAGAAAAGTAGTATTATCATAAAGTCATCAGTTAATTAGTGCAAGCTTTGCTGTGATTACGTGATACATGTAAACAAAGTGTGCAGGCAAACTAAATTTGCACAGCACCTTAACAAGCTCATGGTGTTCATATTTATACAGTGACATTAAAAGGATTGTTTCATTAAATTGTAGGTGGAAATTGGCACAGAACCCTCAATTACACATAATTTGGAACAGCAAAAATTGTTGTGGGATATATTGTATAATGAAGTTACGGTCATACCATAAACCCTAAAGAAACTGAAATCACATCTTGTTATGCAAGTATTAAGACCACAGCCCATGCATAGAGAGCCTAAAAAGCCAGTATCCCAGCTTACTATGCGACTCAGGAGTTGATTTTTCATTAGGTAAAATCATTTGTGTCCTTAACTTTTAGGGGCCTATTCTAGTAGCTCCAAAGTTGTCATTGCAAAACTGTGTAGTTTTGCATGTTCAGAATGAATATGTCAAAAAACCCTATTCCCTGTTGTAAATCGCATCTTCAAAAAATGCCAAACCATGCAGGTTAACAGCCAATTCGTGCATGGTTTTATTGGTTGGTTTTGAAGGAAGTGAACATAATCTCAAGAGACAATGCATCATACACACTATATTGAGCAGCTATTTTAGACAGCATGTGACAGTGCTGTGAAGAGTAGGGAGACAGACAGGGCTGGGTTTTGAGGTATTTGTGATTTAAAGCATTAGTGAAAAATGTCCCTTTGATAAAGTTACATTGTTGTGACGAAACACGTCAGGGACGTACATCACGACACTACGTCATTACGTTGCATGCACGCTTTACGGCCGGAGCGTGTAGGAGCTGTATTGAGGCCAACTCCAATGCCACACTGTGTGGAGGACTTCAATTGATCGTGCAAAGGACGGATGCTGTCGGGTGCATTGCCTAAAGATTCCGGTTGGACTGCTAACACGTCACGGGACGGTTCCTGCATCGGTGGTGATCTTTTTGTCACAAATTGCTTGTTTTTCACTTATACTTTGTAAGTGTTATTAATCCCTCAACCATTCCCTTCCCTAAATTAAATGTACAGGATCACACTATGGGGCGTGCGCTCTCTGTCTTCTTTTTGTATCAAATGTGTATGTTAACATTTAGCCAGTAGAGCACAGTAGTACAGTAACATATTTTTTTTTCAGGCAAATTATTCCCACATTAATACATATCTGCTATTACACAGGATGTAGAAGTACTACACAATATATTAAGATGCAGTAAGATCATGTCAAGAAAAGAGTGCATGACAAAATTGCAAGGTACTGTATGGTTGTAAACAGTGCTGCTCACTTATGAAAAAACAATAGTTATTGCTTACTGACATGAGTAACCTTAATTGTCAGTGTCGTGCTCATAGGAACATACATTTATTTGATTGAGAAGCTTTAAATACACATCTTTAAAACATCTTGAATAAAGGGTGTGCTATTGTTTTAAGTCTCAAACTCGCATTACAATGTCAGTTTGAACAATACCAATTTTTGAACACCTGGAGGAATAATGGCCCTATATTCAAGAACATGGTTAGACCATGCAATGAACCCTTCAGTACTTGGGTTATGTTAAAGATAATGCTATGTTCACATACTCATATCTAAGTAGCAAGATTCTTATCTTCAATCTTAGATGTATGCAGGGCAATCAGCATCCCTGGATCAATGTGAGGCTATAGACGTGACAAAATTGGCTGTGGCACCTCTGAAGACACCAATGGGCATGCCAGCTGGGGAACCCATTGTTTCCTTGGCTACCTATTGAGACACAGAATCAGTGGCCCTCGCTGTCGTACAGAGCGACATCTGCAGAGTAGCTACCTACAAGACGAGTTGCATGTCACACATTGCAATCATAGGGAACTAATGCCTTTTGGGTGTGCTCTTGTCAATGCACTGACCAGCCGTACTAATCAAATGGTTTGCGTCATGCAGCAGGCTATAGAAGCAATAGGTCTTGCCTCCAGAGTGTCCACTTCAATTTCTCGGGTCAGTAGTGCTTCTGGAAAAAATCAGCTCGCCCCCCTTTCACTGGACTATCTAGGCAGTGTAGACGGTGACGGCAGAGTTACTGTCACCAATTAAGTCACTGTGTTGATATAAATGTTGTCCACTTTTATACAATTTGTTATAAAGTAAAGAAATAATAATATATCATTGATATTTTTGGGGCCACGTTTCATAACACATTGAATCATGTTTGCACGTTGTCCACAATCAAAATGTACATCTACATACATTCCTCTCCCCCCCTTTTCATTCTCTCCATCTTTTGCACCTCACTCCCTCAATCATCCTTCACTTCCCCTCTCCCTCTTTTTTCACCCTCCAACTGTTCTGTCCGTCCCTTTTACTTCTCTTCCTCACTCTATCTATTTTCCTTGTATTCCTCCATCTTCCTTGTCTACCCCTCCCCTCTTCCTTCTCCCCTTCTCTGCTTTCCTTTTATAGTTTTTATAAACATTTGATTTATTGAGGCTATATATTTCTGTAAGGTCTACAGGCCATAGTTTATGGTTGTTAGTGGTCTTCGTGGCATCTGAGTTACCTTTCCCTAAATGGAAGCTAGTGTGCCTTATTTGTTGTTTCAATTAGTTTCTCTAATATTACAATGATCTTTATATGTGAAAAAAGCATAAGCCATGTGTGACAGGGTGAAGTCAGGTACTGATAATTATGCCTGGAAAACATACATCCAAGTCCTTCATCCAGCACTCAGAAGGTTAACCCAGTAAGAATACTTGGACAATCAGGAAGCTGAGACAGCTGACAACCAGCTTGTAGTAGGTGGCTGACTAAGACTACAGAGCTGTCCTGTGCAAGCTCCTATCCAGAAGGATTTTCTAAACTCTCTCTAGGGACAGAGATTCCTAAAGAAAAGATACAGTAAGGACTTTAATATTGTTCCATATCTATTGTGGAATATGTTTAGGGGTTGGGAACTGGACAAAGCCAGCCAGCCCGATAGATAGGGCCTGGAATGTTTAACAAGATCTCCATATGGGAGTAGGCATTATTTTTGTGTTTTGTTTTGCCTTAAAGGGACAGTGTGCCCACATGTTTATTTGTGTTGTGGAGACATAAAACCACTCAACATTTGGTTTACCCCGAAACTGCACGGGTTGACTATTGTCTGACCTCGCCTACAGGCTGTCCTACCACACCATGTAACTATTTAATGCATTTTCATTTATCTCATACAGAGCAAATCACATTTACAAGAAATTGTATTACAACATTAACTGACCTTTACCTACTTTTGATTGACCAAGTTCCTCATCGGAAGCATCATGGCATGAGTCCCTTATCGGCCTTACCAAACATGTCCCCAACGCTAGAAAGGGGGCATGAAATTATGGAGCAACACAGGCAGCGTGTGACCCTGTCCAACTGGTTTGTGTGCCTGATTCAATAGACGAGGCAGAAGAATGTTTTTTTTTTTTTTTTGGACAATCAAACTGTATGTTACTGTGAATGCTTTAAAATAAAACAAACTGGTTCAAAAGATATCAGACATTAAGAAACAACTGGAGAGAACAATGCTATGCTGCAAATGCACCTTGAATACCAGGTGAAACAAACTACAGCAATAGAGATAATTGTTGGCAGTTTGCTCAAAATTAGTAGCATTGTAGCAGGGACAGACTGGGAGGAGTTCAGTTGGTCCAAACAGGGAAGAGTCAGAAACAGATGAATCTGTGATATTCAGTGTACCTGATCAAAACCAACCACGTATATTTTGTAGAGTTCCGCAGGCATCACCTGCAGTCCAAATGACTGTTGCAATAGCTAAAAAAATAAACTGACCCTACAACCAATTGATAAACAAATTGTGCAATGCTCAGCATGACGAAGTATATGCAATAAAGATGATTAGAATCATTTAGCTGGAGTACTGCACCGACACACTTTATTCGAGCAAATACCCGGTATGTACCTGGCAGATACTTGGAATGCGCCACTCCTCACCTCTGACAAGCCCCGTTGCATTTGCCTTCCCAGCCTGGGTTCATGCCTGGCTGATGGGCGGCTGATCTGTTAAATGATAATGATTAGGATTTAATAGGCTGCAATGCTTCGTGTGTCTACCAGATGGCATAAATTCATGAATTGTAATGCAGTATATATATATATATACTGTGCAGTATTGCAGCCAGCGGGAATAAAATGCTTCAATCCCTGCCTTGAAAATAACTCAATGCACTCGGGCAGAAAACAGTCACAAACCTCAATACACCCGGGTATACCCGAATTCGTGGGACTAGCCAAGCTCGAATAAAGTGTGTCGCCAGTGTACCCTTAAGGTATCAATAGATTAGGTAATCTCCTATGAAACCAATCAACTGGTAGTATCCCACATGGCTTGAAACATGTAGGTGGAGGCTTTTTTTTGCCTTTGTATGCTGTATGTATCCATGCTGCTAATAAATTAGCTATGTTTTTCACTTTGGTAACACGCTTCCTGCTTTTTTGATCATTTCTACTGTACCTGCTGGATAGTAGTGCTTTGTCTTTCTTGGTTCCTGTCCCTACAACTAGATCCACAAGTGGGTGGAAAAAAGTAATTGATATTTGTGGTAAATAACTTTTTTTTTAAATAGAATGAACTAGCCCTCACCCTGTCTACTATAATTCAGCTAGACGTACTGTGATCCTGCATCTATGCCTCATGATGCATACAACCTAAAAAAAACTGGATCAGCACTCAAGAAGTACATCAAAGAAAAATGAAGGACTTACGTTTTGCTTTTGGTCTCACAGGTTTCTTCTTCAATGTATCAAAACTAAAGCAGCAATAGAGAAAAAAATCAGCACACACAAGGCGAGGAAGTGTTAGCAGAGACACACTTATATGTGCACGATAGGAACATCAGCAGATGCACTCCCTGGCCCTTTGGGGGTTGGATTTGGCCTGTGTGCGCCAGATGAAAAGCCCTGATATAAAATATACCATGACAACAAATCTATTGGAGTTTAGTGTGATGGATTTGTACTAAGTGATATCAGCTAAGTGTTGTTTTTTTTTTTGTTTTTTTTTACATTATCCATATAACACAGGCAAAACAAAATCCCCAGATTACACTACTTTAATGGAATGCAATCTGGTGTCACAATGTCAGAGCTGCAAAGCAGACCAAACTACCCAGAATACCAAGGATAAATAAAGCAGGTCAGAAATGAAATATTTTCGGTCACTCTAAAGAATTGCTTCACAAAATCCCATAACCTTCAATGTTGTTTTTATGTCCTTGATTAAACTGACTATTCAGAACTTCTGATGCAATTTACTGCCCACGCTGTTAATCAAGATTTATTTTAGTGACAAAAGGAAGAACTTTACAGAAACAGTACACATATAAGAAAAATACAAAAACGATTGATATGGACATTTGACCAGGAAAATCACTCAATGTAGAAAGATAATTGCTAAAGCAGATATATTTCGAAGTTAAAGTAAGGGACAGTTACACTGACATTTAGGGTTACAAAGTAGTTAGGCCCATATTTACTAAATGGTGCTATTCATAATGTGAATGTATACCTTTTGAGAGCCTATGAATACATACTGCTGATATTCTTTGCACCACAACAGTACCAGTTGTCTTTATTATATCATATTATCAAAAAGATTGTAAAAATAGCATCCTTCCAGCAGCAATGGGGTTTAATGTAAATCCCATGACCTTGAAACCCAGAATAAAATTATACATCCTGTTGAGATCTTAGCCGCATTTAAACTACAAATGTATATCTCCTTCATTTTTAATGGCACACACAGAATCTTAATATTAAACAAATTATTCCTCTACAATACTCAGGTACAGGCTAAACTGTTAGAATACAAAATGTTAACATTGTTACTTTTTTTTAAGCCCTGCATTTCTGCTTTGTCAAATTCTAAAATATGTACATTACTCTTGGAACAGAAATTACTTAATGGCATAATCATTTAAAATCAGTTGGAAAGAAGGAAAAAGAATTGCAATTGTATTATCTGTAGCACATACCATATTTTATATTTACTTAATCATTGATTTCCCACGCCAGGTAACCTGAAAGCCTCATACTCTATTTGTACAATTATACATGAGTAGTGGTGCACAACTGTATGAAATAAAATAATTGATCTGCAAAAATTGTAAGAATGTAGAATAAATATTATACCACATTGAGACCATGATACTTGACCATTTAGTACAAATCCTCTATGTTAGTTTTTTTTTAATACAATAGCTGATTATTTGCAACTTAAATGTAGCTTTAATGCTAACACATACATAAAAGGAAGTATTTTGTAAAAGTAAAAAGGAATTGGTAAAATATATGGTTTTGTCATGCCATCTGTCACATAATGCAAACATTTAGACTTCCTGGAAAAGCATGTTTAGTATATCTAGAAATTAATATTTTAAAGGGAGTTGTATAAAACATTGCAAAAAAAAAAACAGATTTCTGCTATAAATAGATTAACAGAATAAAAAAATGTGTAGATCCATTTTGGAAAGCTTAGATAACTAAGAGAAATATTATTAATCATACTTTTGGCATACATACAATAGATACACCATATAGACATTTGCAGAGACTTAATCATAAGCAAATAAACTTATTCCTGAATGTTTCAATGGATTACTGTCTGTCTATCTCAGAGTACAAGTGAGTTTAGAAGAAATAGTGAAATAAATGCTCCCAGTCAGATGGTCATAAAACAAATCTTACTGTCATTCAATGTAGGGAAAAGCACATATGTTGATACCTCAACTTCTATTCCATCAATGGATAAGAAATAAACTCATCTGGGAGGGTAAGGATTAAGGTCCAGATCCACAGAACTATGTTAAATCTGGACAAATAAAGTGACATTGCACAAATGGGTAACAGACGTTCTTAGTGTGTCACCCAAAGTAGTATCATAGCCATATATGCAGTAGCGGGTATGTTAATAGTGCAGTGACATGATAACCAACACAATGCACATGCGCATTGGGAAAAATCGAATGTGTGTTACAATTAATGCACAAGCGCTCCAGCCGTGTAACGCATGTGTGTTACCTAAACATAACGCCCATGTGCCTGTTAAAATTCAAATAAATATACAATACATAGGGAAGGTTTAAAGTCATTTTAGCCCAACCTTATAGGTATGAATAGGGCTGAGGAGGCTTCCACCTCTCCTGCTGATGCCGGAAGACTAAGGAGCATAACATTTACGTATCCTGAATTGGAGATATTAATGAATAGGGTGGAAGATAATCATCTTAAATTGTTGGGGGAACTGTGTTCCAGAACCAGTACAGATGAATAGAGGGATTTGTAATTACATATTTTCTCAAATTAATGCTAGAGAAGAAGAGAGGGAGAAAAAAATGATGACATCATAAGGTATTAAAGGAAATATGTGGTGGAGAAAGAAGGGGGAAGATATGGTGGAGAGAGAAAAGGGAGAGAGGAGAAGGGGAAAGGGAAGTAGGGGAAGAGATAGAGAACGTGGTTAGAAAGAGAGAAAGTGTGGAAAAATAAATCATGGCATGTTGATACTGAAGTGTAAACCCCTATCCCCCCCCCCCTCACCTAAGGGAGATTCGCTGGTACTAGGATATTACAGTGTTGTGGTGCTCACCTGTTGGCTCACAGAAGGCTGGGTCTTAACGATGTTGTAGGGAGCTTTGGGACTAGCATCTCTCTGAGGATGGCACAGCGCCTCCATCCTGCAGGGCTCCTGCCAGAGACAGGGGTTTATCCCCACAGGAAATTCCATGGTGTAGATAAATGACTCTGGAGTACCAGTATCAATGCAACAAGTTTATTGTAACAGCTGTTCCATAACGGCATACTCCATACCATCCTTCTCTGCAGGAGTACCATCCCTTACCTGAGCATGGCATGACTAGACACCCCAGGAGCTTGAGGCCCCTAGGCTAGTCTAGATTTTCCTCACCCCCATAGGGCAAGGCAGGAACACTGAGCTACACAAAAGGTAGATAACCCTCCAAAGTGGAACAGCACTGAAAGACTTTAGACACAGTACCCTCACATTTTCATGGGAGCCATATTTAATACCAGGGGTGTGTCCCACTGCTAAGACCCAGCAACTGGGCAGGACCACCAGAGTAAGTCCACCCCCTGGCATGTGACTCCAACCGTCTTCAGGCACCTGCCTGAGAACTGCAACAATATAACATACCGGGATGAGGCTCACATGCAGGGGTTAAACCCTAGCACTGCCTGCTCCTACCAGGACTTATTGTACTAGGGTAGCAAATTTAGTAGCCAAAGGCTATATGGTGACAGAAGTTTTAAATAAAACAACCTGTATATAATCTTAAAGAATACAAAGCAGTGACTTATTTTTGAGAAGAAGTAAATCATTGCTTTCAAACAAGTCACTGGATCAACAATAAAAAACTGTGCATTTATGAAAAAGAGTTGGGGGTTTCAACATGAAATTGTATGCAAACACAGATAACACACGGCATAATAAAGAAGAGGACCAGCGACAAGAAACCACCAATAATGTACCATGTGTCCTTCCAGAAGAAGTGGCAAAAGCTATAAAAGTCATGAAGACTCCCTTGGAAGATGCAATTACAACTAAAAACTTTAAAGAAGCAGGGGAAGAAGTGTAAAAAATCCTTGCAAAATTATTTACATGCTGCTTGAAAAACAGGAAAATTCCAGAGCTATGGAGTAATGACATAATTATTCTCATCCACAAGAGACGAGACAAAGAAGACGTCAAGAACTACAGACATCAGTTGACTTCAAACCATTTAAAAGAGTTTTACAAAGATTCTCCCTAATCGGTTACAACTGACTATGGACTTTGGCCAGCCTAGAACACAAGCAGGATTACGCAGTGGATACAATACAATGGAACGCATACAAGTCATACAAGGAGGGATATCCCGAAGTAATTAATACATGATCTTCCACTACATTTAGGATTCCTAGATTACAAAAAAGCATTTGATTCTGTCTAAACCTCAGTGATCCTAGTTGAATTCAGTAGACAAAATGTTGAAGAAGCGTATTGTGATGTGCTTGTCTAAAGATAGAAAATCTTGGACATCTCTACAAATCTCCAACCACAAGAAGTTAAATCTCAATCAATTGGTTTATTGGCATTTGTTTATTTTGAATTAAATGTAATGTATTTTATTTGGTGCTTGTTTTTTTGTGGTAGATTGCCCATTCATTGCTATAGTGGCAAACCATGGCCACTGTGCCAATCAATGGGTAGCAGGAGTGGGGGTAGTTGCCCTGGTGAGGGTGGTTAGGCGTCCCGGGGTGGTAACAAGGTGGGGTTAACCCCTTAATTACTCTAGTGGTTACTAACCACTAAGGTAATTAAGGGGTTAGTGGCCATTAGATTTTTTTTTTTTCATTTTGTTGCTATCCACAGAGGATGGTGATGAGGACGGCCTTCATCCTGGCAGGGGTAAGTAGAAGTTTTCTTTTTTTTATTTGCACTGACTTTAAGTCAGTGCAAATAAAAAAAGAAAACTTCTCAACATGTCAAAATCAGAGCTCCTCATATTTCACCCCAAACCTGGCCCCACCACCTCCTTCCATATTATTGTTGGAAGTTCTGTCATACACCCAGTAGTGCAAGCAAGCTGCCTAGGGGTCACACTCAACTCTCACATTCAAAACATATCTAAAACCTGTCACTTTTTCCTCTGCAATATTACCAAGATGTGTACTTTCCTCTGTTGCTCGACTGCTAAAATTCTGACACAGGCCCTCATTCTCTCCCGTCTCGATTACTATAAACTCCTGCTGTCCAGTCTTCCTGCCTCTGACCTGTCTCTCCTACAATATATCCTAAAAACTGCTGCTAGAATAACTCTACACTTTCCTAAATCTGTCCCAGAATCCACCCTGCTGAACCCCTCTCCTGGCTTCCTATCAAATCCCACATCTCACACTCAATTCTCCTCCTCACTTTTAAAGCTTTACACTCTTCTGCACCTCCTTAAATCTCAGCCCTAATTTCTTGCTATGCACCATCCCAACTTTTTCGTTCTGCTCTCTACCCCCTTTGTATCTAAAGCCCTCTCCCGCCTTAAACCTTTCTCACTGACTGCCCCACACCTCTGGAATGCCCTTCCCCGTAATATCTGACTAGCACCCTCTCTACCCACCTTTAAGACCACCTTAAAACACACCTGCTTAAAGAATCATAGGAGTAGCTCCATGGCTATTACTATACACCTGATACATAAAGCTTGGCCTCTTGCAGACGCACTTACCAGAATGCCCCCTACTGTCTTCTGTACGTTCTTCCTACCTACCAATTAGATTGTAAGCTTTTTATGTCTGAAGCACTTATTCCCATGTTCTGTTATTTGTATTATTTGTTATTTATATGATTGCCACATGTAATACTACTGTGAAGCGCTATGTATATTAATGGCACTATATAAATAAAAACATACATACATACTTTATGCTGGCTGGATAATGTTTTATTTTTAAAGGGCAAATTAGATACAGTATTATCCAGATCTGAGTAATACAGTAGTTATTTTTGCCTATTATTGTACTCTGTGTTGGGGGGTGTTTTGGGGCAGGGGATGTGGGTAGTAGGGTTGTTGTATTTTAAGGTTTCTTGGGGTAAGAGAGTTTGGGTGAAGGGGGTAGTTGCCACAAGGGTGGGTGGTTAGGCATCTCCTAAGGGTAGCAGGAAAGGTTGACCCCTTCATTACCATAGTAGATACCGGCACCCCATACCCGGGGTCCCCGGAACTGAAATTCATGCGGTTCTGCTCCGAAGACCCCTTGCTACAGTACACTTTTATTAAAATGTAAATAAAACACTGTGATCGACTGTGAGAACTGTTTAGGGAGATGCAGCACTGTCTGTGCAGCTCTTGCAGACTGCAAGCAGTTTGCACGTAGGAGAACATAGAAAAAGGCTGAGATACCATCGCTACTGTCCTGTCCGGTATCAGCATTTTCCTACCTCACGGTTTGAGATTTGTGGAAATGGTTTCTGATTCTTTCTGCATACCGTGATAACACAAGTGTCAAACCGTTCTTTGGGGTCATGCCACATCGTTCAAGATAGCAGCAATATTTTCGAACCTACTAGAATAGGCCCCAAGCCTCTACCGTTACAGAACGATTCAAAGGGCTTCACCATTTTTAGTCACAAACAGTCCCCTTGCCGACTATAGAGCCTTTGAAAATGAATTAAGGGGGAATTTTGAATGAAAGGTGAACTCAAAAGAGAGAGAATTTCTTGTTAGGCATGAAACAAGGTTCTGGGAATCTTATTACTTATTTTGCCAAGTTTCGGAGCCTTGCAGAAACTACTGATTGGACTGACAGACGTTTAATCGCAGTATTTCGTCAGGGACTAAAAGATGAGTTATAGGACTAACCAGTATAATATATCTGTCTGTACAAATAGATCAAAGGCTATCCGAGGGGTGAGCTGAATGCATGTCAACTAGCGCTGAGCCATCCAAACCACCCTCCCGCAAAGAATTGTCCCTGGAAGAAATACCTGAACCCATGCAAAGCGGGATGTCTCGGGGCCCTAGGGTGCGTGCAGAGAGTAATCGACAGAACCAAAACAAATTATGCTACTATTGTGGACAAAAAAGATATTTACTCAATACTGACCCAAGTCGCCCATCGCTGGGAAACAATTCGGCTCAATGTTAAAAAGGTGCTAATTAAACAGGAAAGGTGAAAAATCCTCAAAGTTTCAACCGGGACATTAAATGTTATCTTTTAACCTATCCTGGGTGGGGGGAGGTACCCCGCTGACAAACTAAGCCCTGTTGGATTCTGCGGTATACAGCAACTTTGCGGATCACAGATTTTCATAGTATTACAAAATTCCTGTAATTAAAGTCCTCAAAGGTTCATCTTTAATGTCCGGAGACATTACTCATCAAATTAAACCTCTTCGCATGGAAATTGCGCAACATATTGCAGATCTCAATTTTGGTTTGTTTAATGCTCCAGATATTCTGTTGATCCATGGACTACACTGCTTAGAACGCTATCGGCCATTAATTGAATACCAAAAGAAAAAATGACATACTGTATGGACACTCAGCGCTCTATATGCAGGAATCATCAAAAGATTGAAGTACCTTGTACTCAGAATCTTGACATTGGTCCAACAGTTTAAACAAATAGTGACCAGCTATACTGAACTACCCACAGCCATACTGAACTACCCAAAATTATTCTGCATGTCATGATGTGTTTGATCCCTGTGAGATGGATAAATTGCAACCATACTGTCCCTATGATTGTCTTATAGAGCTTCTACCTGGGACTGAAATTACCTTTGGACAGGTCTATACACTGTCAGATTTGGAACTACAAGTTCTGCGCAAGTATATTACTAAGAATCTTCAAAAGAGATTTCTCCGCCATTCAAAATCCCCAGAAAAGAGGAGACACACAGTCCATGATGAACTCACAGAGGAATTTTACTATTAGCAGATAAGCATTTGCTATTTATACCTCTAGCTTTTACCATCTTTTTATTGTTTTTTATATAACCGAAATAAATGTTTATGTCTATACCTACTGTTCAATCTAAGCGATTTTCTTTGCGCTTCTTCCTCAGTACTATGTTTTTGCCCACCAGGAAGTAGAGGACTTCCTATCTAGAAGCAGCACCATTTTCAGTCTAGAACTTATTTGCTTATGAACTATATACCTTTCTGTTATTCTGGACACTTATAAAGTAGTTTGTTTGCTACTGTTTTTATGTCAATTTTATTGTTTTATTATTTTCATGCACCTTTGTGGTTCCTCTGAGAGGAGACCTATCTGGCAGGGGGACTACTCCTGCATATCCATGTACTGTATTATATGTTTGCTGGACTTTCATCCCCACACCCAGTGTTTCCCATCTGTCTCTTGGGTATTTATACTGTTAAAGTAGCACTTATCACTTTGACTCATTCTTTCTACCACTGTACCATTGTACACACTCACTTCCTCTTATGCACACAGTCCCGTACAGAGAGGCTGTCTTTAGTCTTTGTGAACTGTCCCTATTAATCCCAGAGCCCTTCTCGCAAGCTGAGTGCCCGCTGTATAATATGTTATGTCATGCAGCGGGCAATCAGTTTGCGAGAAGGGCTCTGGGATTACTAGGGAGAGTCCACAAAGACTAAAGTCTCTGTACAGGATTGAAGTATCAATAAAAGATGCCAACTGCCTGGTACCCAAGTGGCGGCTACAAGGTGAAAGGTGTGCATAAGAGGACGTGTGTGTGTGTACATGACAGACTTATGTTGAAGAAGAAGAGAGTCGTAAAGAAGTTATGACATCATAAGTTGTTACAGGAAAGAAAAACAGCAAAGAGAGAGGAGGGGGGATAGGTAGACAGTTTTTTACTTCCTATTCTATTTATTTTGATCTTTGTAGAACGGACACATTTAATAAATATGACTTTGGTCTTGATAAGATTCATATGGAGGTCCACCTTCTTGCTTTAGTAAGCTTTCTGATTCATTGCTGGGGGGCCTTCTGGACTTGTGGAAAAAAAAAAAAAAAGTAATCTGCAAATCATAGGTGATTCACATATGTATCCTTGTTTTTAATAAAAAAAATTCTACCCCAATTTAAAGTCTTCAACAATTCTTCAATTGTTGCTGTGAAAAGGTTGGGTGACATGATGTCTAGCATACTCCCTTGCTGATTCGTATTCTGCTTGTATCTCTGTGTATCTAATTGTTGATGTAATATGCATGTAACTATTCCTTATAATATCAATGTACAGTTCTTCAACAATGCATTTAAAATAGTGTTGACAGAATCCAAAATTTTTCATAATCTATCAATTCTAATCTGATTTGTAGATTGTATTCCTTATTTTAGGAAAATCACTTCTTGTACAACTTGGATAGGATCAAATGATTTTTATTGCAAAATCAAACTTGTTCTCTTGTCTGGGCAATGTCCAGGGTCTGCTGCAGCGAATTAGGGAATATATTTGAAAATGCTTGTAAATCATTGGAGTAGAGTAGTTCTTGGAGTCTTCTTTGTTTCCTCTCCAATGGATGAGGATAATAATAGCATTGCTCTGGTATGTTCCTGTTTTTCGAGCAGCATATAAACCGTTTTATTGCAAAGATTTTCTCTACTTCTTCCCCAACTCCTTTCAAGATTTCAGCTGTTATTCCATTTTCCCCAAGGCCTTCCCAATGGATTTATTGCCTTTGCCACTGCTTATGGAAGGATACATGGTACATCATTTGTGGTATCTTCTCACTCTTCCTCTCTTGTATTCTGCGCTTTATCTGTGTTATTGTACAATTTACCCCTAGGTGAGACATCAGGATATATGCAGAAACTTGTACTAAAGAAGAAACTGTGATCTAGAATAGCCTCCAACAGAAGTGATTCCTTATGCATCAAATAAAAAATGCTAAAATGTGCTCTGTGTGTGTGTGTGTGTGTGTGTGTGTGTGTGTGTGTGTGTGTGTGTGTGTGTGTGTGTGTGTGTGTGTGTGTGTGTGTGTGTGTGTGTGTGTGTGTGTGTAGATATATATAAGGCACTGGATCTATTGTGAATGCACAATTATTGGACTATAGACATGATCAGTGTTACGTGTCAGCAGAATAACTGAGAGCATCCCAACAGTTAAATAATTTGGGCACTGCGCATAATGTACTTATCTGAACAAGATGTGAAAAGTAAAAGCCCAACATCAGCCACAACCATTGTACAGAGGGGAAATGTTTTAGGACATTCTCAACACTTCTGGCCTATTTTTACCTATAAAAAATGCACAGTGGAACTTCCCCAGAGTGTACAAAAGGAATCAAGGTTAAAATGATTTAGTCACAATACAAAAACAAATCACCCTGGGAGCACTTTCTGTGTTCCTGTTTGGCTGCTGTAGTGTCCTGCTTTTCCTCAGTAAATCTCACTGTATGGAAGGAGCTCCCACATATCACTTTTCAAGGTCTCCTTCCTGATGTCCTCACACATCCACATAGCTATGGGGGCCGAATGTGAACAAGATGTTTTCATGGAAACTCCCTGATGTTCAGAGAGACTCCCTGATGCAATCCTGCAGTGTCTAATGCTTGATCTGTAACACCATTTACTCAGATGCCCTGAGGATCGTGGGGGTGCAGAAGCCTCTCTTGACACACCTCTGAATAAACCCTCCAAGATGTATGTAAAATAAAGTTATATCCAAACATCATGCATGAGTCAAGAATTATTTCACCTTCTTGTGAGTGTAGAATGATCCTATGTTCTGGTTATATTAGGCAATGTGGGTGGCAATTAAGTTAATGTCTGTATAAAAGACATATAAACTGGGGGAAATTCCTTAGAAAAGGCAGCTTTGGATTATCCCTAGTTCTATTGAGTATGGACTATACATCTCTATCCCAAATAATTCAATAATTGTTCATTATTTTCCAATTTACTGTACTACTTGTGGCAGTAGAAGACATGGGCTGAGGAGAAGAGCAGCATTGTGGTGACACCTTTATAAGTTATGTTTTCATTGAATGAGCCATATCTGACGTAGAACAGAAACAAACAAACATGTAAGGGAGTGGCAGCTGGAACTTTCCAGTATTACGCTATGGGTAGAAACACAAAGACGATTCGGAATAGAGATGGGGGACTTGAACTGGGAGGTCCCGGATCCCAGCTATGTCTTCTGTACAACTCCAAAACAGATGGAAAACAGGGAGGGAGCCACAGTTCTGGAAAGATAACAGATATATTATGAAATATATGCTCTATATTAAATTAAGCATAACACAAAAAATCAAGTTTAGTACTCAAAAGGGTTGACCTGGACTCCTCTGGGAAACCCATTAGTGACCATCCACTGGTTAACCTAGCATCCTTGGATACTAGTGACAAAACTGAATGAGCCATCAGTGTTACTATGTTAGTGCCCCAACTTGCGTCCACTTAAAGGAAGCAACCCAGATCCAAATCCATGTTCATCCCATTAGGTACGTTTTTCCACTTTCCTGATCATTCGGCCTCTTTTTGGAGCAGCCGTTTTGACCTGTTGCCCCCTCTATGCATTTTGGAAACACCATCAATGACTTGGAAGTGCAATTGTCTGAAATTATGTCCTCCTTGCAAAGTTGTGTGCGACTGGTGGCTCACCATCTTTTCTGTATATGTGTGCTTTGTGTTTGTGGATCCTACCCTTAATGTATGGCGTTGTCACTCCCACTTAGCCCAGACCATATGACAAATTCACTTTTACACACTCTTTTACATATATAAGAGGTAAGTACATTAGGGATTAATTGATAAGTGCTGACATTGGAGGCACCACCATGAACCAGAGCTTTCTTGCAAAACTCAAAGTTGGCCAATACAGGTCTTACAGCTGCTCAGTGTAGCAGTGTGCAGGAGGGAGAACGATTTAAACATCCCCAAACAGGCAAAACTTATCATATCAACCAACATTATACATGTTTGTCTAAGTTTGTCTTGTACGTTATTAAATGTTCACGTGGTCTGGGATATGTGGGAGAAACCACGCAATATGTCCAAATGGCTGCTCCAAAAAGAGGCCGACTGGAGTGTCTATGAAATGTCTGTGGATTGACATTTAATGCAACCATGTATTATCATAACTCTGTGCCCAGAACATACTTGGAAACGAGAGGTAACTCAATGTATTACTTCCTGGTAAAACAATTTTATAAATAAATAAATAAAAAATAGGAAACTAGATACACTTGTGCCTAATTGGATGAACAAGGATTTGGATCTGGGTTGTTACCTATAAGTTGACTAAAGTTGATGCACTACCATAGTAACACTGTGAAACTCATTCAGGATGGTCACTCCGGCATCAGAGGATGCTGTTTTAACTACTCAATGATCACTCAATGAGTTTCTCAAAGGAATTACCCTTTAGGAGCCTAGGTCCTAAGTGTACTATATTATTGAGTACTATATTTTTTTTGTGTGTGTTATCTTTTCAGAACTTTGTTGCCCTCCCTGTTGGGTACACCTGTTTGTCTGTTTTGGAATGGTACAGGACATAGATTTAATCTGGGTCCTCCCAGTTAAAGTCCCCCACCTCTATCCCAACTCGTCTTTGTGTATCTCCCCATAGGGTAAGGCTGGAAACGTTCCAGCTGCCCTATCCCTTACATGTTTGTATGTATCTGTTCTAAATCTGATGTGTCCATATTATTTACCTGTTGAGATGTTCTCGCTTATACTGCTGACATGTAACACCGATCATGTCTGTAGTCCAATAATTGTGCATTCCCAATAGAACCAGTGCCTTATCCACAAACACAAATACAATACATTGCACATTTTAGCTTTTTGTATTTAATGCATAAGGAATAACTTCTGTTGGAGGCTATTCTGGATCACAGTTTACTGTATAGAAACTTTCTGCATATACAGTATATCTAATGTTTCACATAGGGATAGTTTACGCTTGATTGCTATGTTTTTCTACATTTTAAGTTTTTCAATCTCAGTGATATTATTCTCACAGTGTATCATATCAAGTGGCTTTTAGACAAATGCTAGGGTTTGTCACATTACTATAAACAACTAAGAATACTGTCAGAGCTATATAAGAAAATAATTGCATAATAAATGTTCATAAGGTCCCTGGTATTAGTATGTTACAAATAGGACGTCTTGTATCTGCAGAATAGTTGCTTCCTTTATACTCCCTGAATTTTTTCATTACCAAGATAGCATCATATCGATTTTGTTTCTAAATGGAACTTTTATTTTAAATGTAATCAGGCATGATTATTTTCCACTTAGAAAAAATATATAGCCTACGGCTTTCTAACTAACCTCAAATGCTTATGGAAATGGATGCTTCTCTCGTTCTATTAATTTCAAAGATATTGTGAAGTCTCCAACTGTGCTTGGCACAGCTAATTTCCTATTCCTGTTTATCATCTGGTATACTTTGTATCCAAGTTTTTAGAGTCTCTTCATTTAAAATAAAGTGGCAATTAATGTTTTTTTTTTTTACAATATGTGAGATGACTTGTCAGATTCATACTTATGTTATTGGAATAATAAACAATTAAAACACGTTGTATCTACTTTGCAAATTATCATTTGCAATATATGTATCATTC
Source organism: Ascaphus truei (assembly GCF_040206685.1). Lineage (NCBI taxonomy): Eukaryota > Metazoa > Chordata > Amphibia > Anura > Ascaphidae > Ascaphus > Ascaphus truei. Next base: position 83,906,483 of record NC_134487.1, on the reverse strand, counting down.
AATTCTATGATACCTTTTGTTTACAGCTTGATGATGGTAAGTACAGCACAATCTGTATTTTTTCTGTCCTATATATACTGTAACGTCAACAAATCACTGACGATGGGCTCATCCCATCATTTTGATGGACTGCAAAATTTCCCTGCGGTTGAAAAAAAGTTCAAATATTTATCATTTTGGTTCCAGATGGGGCATATGATGCTTACATGAACAAACATTGATATTTTAATGGCCTAATAAATAATGGTAATGGATGTTGTAGGAACATGCAGAATAGAGGACAGGCCTTTTGAGCAGGAAGGACTGAAATCATGGTTATAAACCTGGCTGCTGTAATTTAATTCAATCACACATGAGGTTTGGAAAATTTCCAGTCTATACAAACATGCCTCACACAAACTGCTGCAATAAAGCTCTCAGTAATCACTTTGTAGGTTTGTTCAAATGAACTCCTGGTAGTTGATTACAACGAACACCTGTCTCATACTTTGGCATCTGTTAAAAGCAGTTGGTTGTGTGTTCCAGACTTTGAACCTACTTGCAGGTAACATGCATGCATTTTTAATGCACAAAATGCAGGCTACCCAAATGGACAGAAGCCGTTTGCAATCTCTGGTGCTATTTATTACTACATTATTTTGAACTAGCAAATGCTTTAAAAGTTTGATTAACAGCATAGTTCTCCCTTTTTGACATTGTCATATAAAATATATTTTCATACTTTTCACTTAAGATTTCTCTACCTCATAGATATTATAAAAAGTATGTATAGCACTTTAACAACATAACTATTGCAGCTACAATTGTTGGTGGAAATAGGGAAATGTAAAAGATTGTTTTACTCTTTTTTTTTTTACACCGATTAAATGATGTGGATATTTTTCGTGTAAATCGTTAATCTTTCATTCCAAATCCCTGACCGGCCCGCAATACAAGATTCTAGAAGCAACTTTGCTCTTTGGCACCAACTATGTAAGACTTTGGATTATTTCCTAATAAGCAACATTCTTTCACCATTTGGTTGTTTCCCTGGAACATTTTGTGTCTGATTCTAGTGTGCATTTAAACACAATATGTATTCATTAGGATACAGATAGCTACATCCATCTCAAATAAACTATTTTTCAAAAACGCCTACATTCTTAAATAAAGAACACTGAAAAAAGAAATCAAGGACAGTTGACTGCTGTGCAGGTGTGATCATTCCCTAAATCACCCCATACTTGAGGTTTAGCCGTTAGCAGCCTACGCTGAATTTAAAGTGCATCCAATCTTAAATGGCACAAACATTTCAAACTGATGCATTCTGACATGATGCAGCCTCTAAACATTAGTTTTTTTTTTAGCTATTCCTGTTTATTAGATGTTTAGTAATGACATGTAGGTGCCTGAATCATCTGTTCAAGCGATACCTATTTCAATCCCCCACAAACACTAGCAAGCAGCATTTTTTGCTTTATCCTACACACATACATATATATATATATATATATATATATACATACATTTATATATTTTTTTTTTATACACACACATATATATATATATATATATATATATATATATATATATATATATATATATATATATATATATATATATATATATGTGTGTGTGTGTGTAGGATAAAGCAAAAAATGCTGCTATATAGTATCCTATATATAGTATATACACACAGCAGGTCAGCAAGAAAGTCTCATCTGTTTCTGTTGTTGTAGCTGTAGGGGAAGGACTCTCTGTTCTCCAGGGTCAGCATCCTTGTGTGCTATGGCACTCTCCATGCTTAGGTATAGAGGTCGTGTCCCCTTTTCTTGCTGTCAGTATACAATCCTTTATTGTGCATCAAGACATCATATTTTCCCCAGGTCAGTCCAGTTGTGGGCTAAGGAAATCTCTGCAGTCTTCTTTCTCCTTATGTCAGCCCTGTTTCTTAAATCAGGTTTTATCTAACGGTCCTAATCAGCCAGGTGCAGTCTGGTTGATTGCCTGTGTGCTTATTCTCATAAGTAAGGGCCTGCAGCCACATCACGGCATGACAACTACTGTATGCAGGTCCTTACACAACATGTGAAAATTCTCATTAACCTCTGCAGTGGAGGTAGAATGGTCACAACAGACCTGTCCTGCACATGTACTGTAGATGGAAAAAGCTGCAACTTAAAAAGTCGGGAGGGGTGAGCTTAAACCCAGGGAGGAGGGGACATCAACCTCCAGACAACTGTGTGTGTGTGTGTGTGTGTGTGTGTGTGTGTTTGTGTGTGTGTGTGTGTGTGTGTGTGTGTGTGTGTGTGTGTGTGTGTGTGTGTGTGTGTGTGTGTGTGTGTGTGTGTGTGTGTGTGTGTGTGTAATATAATATTTTAAAAATTAAAAAAAAGACATGTGAGTAGGAGTGCTACTGGGCATGGCCAAATTGTCCCTGCACATTAAGAAAATGCACACAAAAGTATATACAGTACTTAAATTGTAGCGGATAATGGCAAAAATGGGTACTAAGATGTAGCACACCTTAACGCTCATTCAATTCAATGACAGTTAAAGTGTGCTAAAGCTTAGCACCTTTTTGTGGATCTGGGCCAACGTTTGAAGTCCTTTAAGTCTCATCCCATTATTAACAGATAGAACTAAAAAAGTGATAGCATTGATTACAGTACCACACAAATCTTACACATGGTACCACTAAGAGACAAAATGATTTCACTGCTATAAGAGACAAAATGATTTCACTGCTATAAGAGACACAATTCTAATTTGGACCCAAAGTGACAAAAATTAAAATCAAAAACTTGTCAAGCAATTGCATGCTCTTCATGCATCATATGAAAAGCAGAATACAATGCAGCAAATTAGAGTGGAAATCTAGTTCTTAAATGACAGGACATCATTTTTTAACGAGCTTCTTTATTTAGACTGTTTATATTGTGGAATTAGCTGCAGTGGTATTGGGGCACTGTAGTTTGCTGAATTGTAAGGTGTCTGAACACAAGACTAGAGTAATACATTGGTTATGTTAGATGTTTTAGCAGTACAAACGACAGCAGCACTCAGGTGAGTGTTCATTACTTTCACGATATTCAACCGCACTGCATTAGGACAATAGTGCAGAAGACCACAAAGCACAACGTTTTAGGAGGCAAGACCCCCTTCCTGAGATGCACATGAGGGAAGCCCCCGTAACATTGTGCTTTGTTCTTTTCTGCACTAATAGCCTAATAAATTGAATACTGTAAAAGTGGTACTGCCATTGTGTTTGTACTGCTGTGATATGGCAAAACAAATCAGGAAATGGGACAAACTTGGCTGAAGTGCTCGGGTTTCTGATTCAGACACCACAGCCAATATAAAATTATATCCTGAGTGTGCGCTGTGGACTGTATCACCAATATTGCACGTTAAATATTTGTCATATCTGGGGTTACTTGGGCAATTATCAATAAGTGGCACAAAGCCTGGTTTGTTTTTTGATTATACGGACATCACGTCCAATATATAGGGAAACAGAAAGAATGACATAGCATAATGCTGCTACAAATGTAATTAAAACCAACAACACAGAGGGGTCCTCTCTGGCATCAGCGCGCCGGAAGTAAGCTGGCTTCCAGAGTGCCGGCATGATAGGGAGGCCCGGCGCACGCTGACGGCGGAAGCATGTGGGACACAGTGAGGGAGAGGCCTGTAGGCAGCTGATGGAGAGCCGGGCCCGGCTGCAACCAGCAGATGGGCCTGGCCATAGGTCGGGCACAACTTGAAGCGCCAGCTGGCTGGCCAGGCCCGCCACCGCCTCCAGGCCGAGCCTGAGACCATCCCAAAGGTGTCTTTTTTTTATATATGTGTTGGTGGGTGTGGGGGATTTTAATATGTATTGGGGGGAGTGGGAGGATTTTAATATGTATTGTGGGGAGCAGGGGTATTTTAATATGTGTTGGGTGGAGCAGGGTATTTTAATATGTATTAGGGGGAGTGGGGTATATAATATGTATTGTGGGGAGCAGGGGTATTTTAATATGTATTAGGGGGAGTGGGGTATTTTAATATGTGTTGGGTGGAGCAGGGTATTTTAATATGTATTAGGGGGAGTGGGGTATATAATATGTATTGTGGGGAGCAGGGGTATTTTAATATGTATTAGGGGGAGTGGGGTATTTTAATATGTGTTGGGTGGAGCAGGGTATTTTAATATGTATTAGGGGGAGTGGGGGATTTGAATATGTATTGGGGGGAGCGGGAGAATTCTAATATGTATTAGGGGGAGTGGGGGATTTGAATATGTATTGGGGGAAGGGAGGTATTTTAATATGTATTGGGGGAGTGGGGTATCTTAATATGTACTAGGGCGAGCGGGGGATTTGAATATGTATTGGGGGAAGTGGGGGGATTTGAATATGTATTGGGGGGAGCGGGAGGATTTGAATATGTGTTGGGGGAGTGGGAGGACTTCAATATAAATTGGGGGGAGCTGGGGTATATTGATATGTATTGGGGGGAGCAGGGGGATTTTAATATGTATTGGAGGAGTGGGGAGATTTTAACATGTATTGGGGGGCTTTTAATATGTATTGGGGGAAGCGGGGGTAGTTTAATATGTATTGGGGAGCAGGGGTAGTTTCATTATATATTGGAGGGAGTCGAGATCTTTTTAATATGTATTAGGGGGAGCGAGGGTCTTTTTAATATGTATTGTGGGGCGGGGGTCTTTTAAATATGTATTTTGTGGGGAGGATTGAGTGAGAGTGGGGTAATTGACGGAAGGTGGGGGTGAGTGAGAGGAGAGAGGGGGTAGGGAGGGAGTGAGGAAAAGAGGGAGTAAGATTGAGACGCAGGGGAGAGAAATACATGTGAGGCGGGGGGGAGAGTGAGAAGGGGTGATTGAAGAAGAGGGAGTGAGACAGAGGGGAGAGAATTACATGTGAGGCGGGGGAGAGTGAGAAGGGGTGATTGAAGAAGAGGGAGTGAGACAGAGGGGAGAGAAATACATAGGAAGAGAGGGGAAATAGAGGGGGCTCGTGGGGTGTGAAGTGGGGGTGGGACTCGGTGTGAAATGCGGGCACTATAGAACGTGCCTAAGAGAGTACAGTATAAATACAAATGTGATTAATTTTGATGGTGTTCATTTATTGAGACTGTCTGATTTACACTTCAATATACATTGTAAGGATGTAAGGAGGGGGCAGTGCATTTTGAGATCTGCAGCTTTCACTGTGAATATTTTGTTACTTCCTCAGTCAGAGATATCTCATGTTAGTTGTTATATGTATCCTATTTAAGGTTGCTCCTTTACTTAAACTGTTGGTATTGCACAGCAATATACGCTATTGTAGTTTGGGGCACTATATATTAGGGCCTGTTAACAAGTTCCCAGGATAAGATTATTTATTATAATATATTTAATAATAATAATAAGGGGCCTATGCAGAGAGCAGCGAATTTTAAAATTGGCGAATTTATTAAAAAGTAGCTTTTTTGGAGAGTTTTATTCTCCATATGCAGAAAAGTGCGAATTCTGCTATGTTTAACATGGATGCGTGTGGCGAGTTTAAATTGGCGAGATGCGCGCTTCAGAAACGTGTAAAAACAAATTCGCGCCTTTTTTTTCCCTTTGCAATGGCCGCGAGCGGCAGCTTCTTGCCAATTTTTTCTGGCGAGGCAAAAAGGAGACAATCGCGCCATTTTATTGGCGCGAACAGCCGCTAGATGCCGTTCGCGCCTCTCTGCATTAGGATATTTTTAAAACTGGCGAGATTGAGGTTCTCGCCAGCCGCGAGGCGAGTTTTACAAATAGAAAAGAAAAATTGGCGCGTTTTTCGGAACTCGCCATTTTCTGCTGCTTTCTGCGCGATTTTCTCCAAAAAATGGCGAATTTCGAAATAGCGCTGCTCTCTGCATAGGCCCCTAAATTGGGTTTCTGAAACGTTCGGCGTATATTGTGCTAGCTGTCAATATATGACACAAAGCAGTTTCTCAAGGTTCTCCTTTATTTGGACTGGGCATACTTCAATGGAGGAACTGTATTTTGGGGTAATTTAGGAGATTTGTTCCCAGGTCTAGGCAAATTAATTGGGCTTGTTTTGCTCCTTTCTAGTGTGACATAATATAGGACAAAAAACACAATTTGTTAAGGTGCTCCCCTATTTAGACTGAATGTTTTGTACAGCTGTTTGCATTGTTATAAAGGGGCACTGCAGGTTGGGGTCTGTTAATTGGGGCTTCTCCTGGAGCTAGAGTAATAAGTTTGGCACATGTTTTGTAAGGTGCTTTTTTAATTATATATGCTTGCATTGCACTGGAGGACTCATTATAGTGGAATGGGGAACTGTATTTTGGTATCCTTGACTTTGAGGTTGTCCCATCACAGGGCTAGGGTAATAATATACAGTATGCTTTTAGCTGAAGTGTTATCTAAGCACCGCTTTTTAAGGAGTTTGTTTCCTGGGCTCTTCTCAGTCAGTAATACACTGTGATAGTGGGTAATAATAAACCACAACTTTTGAAGGTGCTAATGTATCTAGTGTCAGTTTTGTACTAATGTATACATTATAGAGCAAGGAAAGGGGTTGTGGGAGAGGCTTGCATTTTAGGGTGTATTCAATTGTTGCTCCCAGGGCAAGGCTGATAAATTGCTGGCTAGCCAGGGTTACGTTTTTAACTTAAGGTGGGTGAGAGTGCTTGATGAGGATGATAATGCCCATCTATTCTAGTCTAGTAAGTGTTTTCACACACGGCAGAACTGAAGTCTGAGCAATACGTCCCCAGGGTAACTCTGAAATGGAATTTGCTTACATTACACGGACATTTTTTAAGCGAACAGTGAAAGGTAAAAAGCAGGGGAGGATGGGAGGCAACATCCGATTTTAATAGGGGAGACAGAAGATAGGGGGATGGGCACCAACGCCTGTAGACATAGTCAGCATCTGTGCAGTCTATGACTTCTGTGATTCCTGCAGCCAATCACATTGCACGGGGGGACTGGGGCGGGCACAGCTCAGATTAGAATACGCCTATCGCACGAAGGCAGCTCTGATCAAACTGGGAGCTGGATACGTACAGTGGGCAGCAGCAGTCAAACCTGCTTCTGTTCTCAGCGGTGTCCGTGTGTTCTAAGAAATCACCATAGAGCAAGGCATGAAGACAAAGAGGAAAGAGCAAAGGCTGGCATTTCCTTACCCACATGCCGACATCAGCTGGTGGACTGTTCTATCACATATCCCCTTGATTCAGGTAAAATGAGTTTATGTGGATTTGTGTCGTTTTAATATGGCAATGTTAGGATTTAAGTACCACAATGCTGTGCAGATGTAAATATAGCACCATGCAAACTTTTTAATATGCTCACATACTTAATGTTTTCAATTGTGTTGTAGTTTGTATGAATACGTCTATATTCTTGTCTTATTAATATAGTATTGTAAAGCAGATTACTGTACAGCAGTTCACAAGCGATGCCTTAGTGGGACTGAGCGTTAATCACCTGAGCCTAACAAACAAGTTAACACTGGTGTTGCTGGGAAGCTAAATGTTTTGGTGTTGTTGTGTTCACTAAACTCGGTCTGTTTATTTTTCAGTAACTTAGTTTGAATGAATGCCAAGCAGGGATGGAATCTGCAAGGTTAATCTCGCTGGACTGACGTCCCCTGTAATGTATAGAATACCTGCAAGGATAAATACATGAATATTGTGTGTTAACGAGTACTGGGGACAAGGTTGAGAGAGAGAAAGCCACAATGTCTTTCAGTTATGGATTATTGGCAACAAAACTTGCGATTGTCAAAACAAACTGCAAAGGACTTGCGTATATGTTTCTGCTGTTTCTAAGCATCTGTGGTGGTGGTGCTACTGGGGCGTGTCCTTCAGCTTGCATCTGTGCCAGTGACATAGTGAGCTGCACAAACAAGAACCTGTCTTTGGTACCCAGGACCATTTTTAAATTCATTAAAAGGCTGGATTTAAGCTACAACAAAATTGGCTTTTTGGACCCAGACTGGTTTCCGGTCTTGTTTGATAAACTGCACACCTTGATACTAAATCATAATACTGTTAGCAGCATCTCCACTGGCAGCTTCTCCACAATTCCAAATGTGAGGCACCTGGACTTGTCATCGAATCACATGAGGACACTGAGCAATCCTGTATTTCAAGAGCTGAAAATGTTAGAAGTGCTTTTGCTTTATAACAATCAGATAACACATATCGATCCTGGTGCTTTTGGAGGACTACACAAATTGCAGAAATTGTACCTAAGCCGTAACTCAGTGACACATTTCCCAATGGACTTATTTGTTGGCAGAAGCAAACTTGCAGAACTCGAGTTGTTGGACATATCTTACAACAACTTGCAAACAGTACCTGTCCAGCAAATAAGTTTAGTTGCAGCTAGGCAACTTAGTGGCATTTACATGCACGAGAACCCCTTTTTCTGTGACTGTCCTTTAAACTCAATGTTAAACTTTTGGTATCGCAGACACTTCAGCCCTATTGTTGATTTTAAAAATGAATATAGCTGTGTTTTGCAATCCGACCCTAAGAGTAGCACCAAACATTTTCTAATTGAAGAGAGCTTCCTGAATTGCTCTGCAGGCACTGTCAATGGGTCTTTTCATGCTTTCGGACTCCTTTATGAGGCACAGGTTGGAGAAAGGCTGGTGGTGCATTGTGACAGCAGAATAATAGATTCAAGTACACAGTTCATCTGGGTGAGCCCAGACGACAGAATACTGGAACCAGATACCAAGACTGATCATTTTCACGTGTTTTACAATGGGAGTCTAGAAATTGAAGATGCCCAAATTGAGGATTCTGGAGTGTATTCATGCATTGCAATAGACAAGAAAAGGCTGCTTAATGAGACCATAGCTATTAGAATAACAGTCAGTAATTTTACAGTCAACAAATCCCATGCTCATGAGGCATTCAACACTGCTTTCACTACACTTGCTGCTTGTGTAGTCAGCATCGTTTTGGTACTGCTCTATCTTTATCTCACACCCTGCAAGTGCTGTTGCAAGTCTAGAAAAGAGCAAAAGAAACAGAATCAAAGCAGTGCTCATTCGTCTATTTTAAGTGCCACCCCATCACATGAGCCCCACCCAGAAAGGAAGTCCAGCACTGGCAAAAGGGTGGTGTTCCTGGAACCTGTCAAAGAGTCAGAGCAAGGACAGAATGGCAAAGTAAGACTGATCCCTAGTGACAATCTCACAGCAGAGAGCATCTTAAAAACCAGCCGATCAAAGTGTGACTCAGATTCGATAAGCTCAGTTTTCTCTGATGCCCCTTTCATTGCGTCAGTGTAACAGTCTGCTTGCTTTTGCTCTTTAAAGTCAGATCTGTGCACTTGGCACCCCCAAGGCATCAATAACTCACAAGTAAAATATACAGTAACAAACATTAATCAATGCCTGGATTTATCAAACAAAGATGCTCATTTAATAAAGAGGGAATGAATGTAATATGATTTCAATAGGTAAAAGCACACAGTAGAAAGTCAATTATTTAAATTCAGGAATTACCCCACTTTACAATGGTAATATATTCTCTACCTGCCTTTGTTTTCTACATACAGTATCTTCCGTTGTAGGAAGATGAGTTTGTTTTATATATATAATTACTAATGACCCTTTAACATGCATTTAAACAGCAGGCTATGAAATTGTTGTTGTAGGGTATTAATGTTCATCTGATTAAAAAGGGAAGACAGATGTCCAGGGCATAATTAAAGTATTTAACCTCATCTGTACCGTGGGAGCCAGCAACACATTCCAGACCAGTGTTGCTGGTCCCTCTGACACTGAATGGGTTAAACAGAAGTTATGAAAATGAATCTCAAACAAATCTTTATCTGCACCATTTAGATTTGATGTTGTAATGGCTTTTTAATTATATTTTTAATCAAATATCTAAATAGCTACATCCAATTGTTTATTAAACAAACGAGAAGTAGGAAAGCCTTATCTATCATATTTATGTCAGTCCAGTTTTGCCAAGGTAATGGATTATATTTTCTTATATTTTTGCTAGGTATTTTTAGATCTAGATAAAGTAATACAACCATTTGCTATGCAAAGTGGTTATATAAAACTAAATGTTAGCAATGACACAATTATTGAAAGAGATACATTGTCATACTAGTGTTTATTATCTACACAAATGCTCAAATTTGGAAGGGTCGAAATTCTAGACATGATAACCTGTAATTCTAGTGACGCAAAATGTAATACTGTTATGTAGGTCAAGGTGATAAATGTAATAACAATTTGTATAATCTGTTGTTCCTATGTCTCTGTTTTACATTGCAGTAAATAATGTTGAAATATTCAGTCCGCTGAGTATAAAGTGGATTTCTTCGGTTTAGGTAGTTTTTATGCTAAATTCAACTAGAAAGGTACCACAAATCAATTGGTCCATTGTACAGTAAAGAATGTTTATTTTAAAATGACTTCAGCTCTAGGAGATAAAAAAAAAAAAACTATCCTATACTGTGTGCTGGTGATAACACAGATTATTCACATAACAACATAAAAGGAAAATAATAGTTCAATTAGATCTTCATTGTGTGGTAGGCACTTATTTGTGTCTGTAATATTTTTTATAGTCATGAACTATTGACTAGTTTTACCCAAGCCAATTCCTATGAGATATTGTGGTTGGCAGAAAGGAAATTGACGTAATGTTCAGTCAAAGCAATGTTTTTGTTTGTTTTAAAGTCCTGTAATAAAAATCATACAGCAGCTAAAACATTTAATACTCTCATTTACAATATTTTCCATCATTTTAAACTGTAGTTTACCTCCCTAGGAGAAATGTATCTTTTTAATACTTTAAATTTAAAAGATTTAAGTTGAGAGATTACTGGTTTTCTGTTGTTATCCATTGTCGATAGGTGATGTTTGTATGCATCTTATCACAGTGGGCTGTGATTTAAATAAAGCAAACATTAGATCATGGGAATTTGAATAGAACAAATGCCATTGGATTGTTGAATATGAAATATGTTACAAAATAAAGTAATTAAGCGATTAATTGTTAAAGTACTGGTTACATTGCATCTACGGTCATATTTATTGTATTAATGGCATTCTGCATTCAGAGTTTATTATTATTATCCGTCATGCATGTCTGCTCTAATATTTGAATTAAAAACATGATTGCACCCAAAAGAGATACATTTTAAGATGTTTAAGTAGTATCCCTGGTTGCATTTTGAACTCTCACGTGTGTCAAATGCATGAAGAACTCTCTCAAATTTCACTACTCACTGCTATGAAGATTGAAGGAGTTTTTTGTAACGTTTTACAAGCTTCATTGCAGGTTGTGAAAGCTGTTATTGGACAATAGTACATTTGAAGAAGAGACCTACAAGGTTTCAAAAGCTTAATACACTATATTTCATTGAGGAAGATTATTGGTTCAATTGATTCATTATCCCGAAAGATGTAGGCCAGTTTTGCAACAGTGGAAACATTTGTCCAGCTTTGCATCAAATTACATTATTAATGAATATTAATGGAATAATACTATTGTTAAATCTTTTAACAAGTGCAAAACCGGCGTACACCTTTTAGTATTGTTACAGGATGTTAATCTCTGCTTCAATTCAAACACCTGCAGGAACTTTTACTAAGGTAAGAAAGTACCAAGGTGAAAATAATCACATGAATCCAACGTTGATTTTATTTGTGTCACTGCAGTATTGTTGTAATGTAGTGTATCAAACACATTTAAGGATTTGCATTGCAATTTAATATTTTTTGTTTATTTTTTTGATAAAGTCTTTGATATATAATCATATGATACAAATAGTCACTTTATCATTTGTGGTAAAACTGTTCATATGTAGAGACAAACATTATCATAATGTTCCCTTTTTCGTGTTTCATTCCCAAGAACTGACTACTGTTTATTACAGATGACAGGCTACCTACTTATACCTTATTTGCTTATACCCTATTTGTTGTTGCTTAACCAGGCTGACAGAAAAACTGAAGCAGCAGCAGCACTGTGCGGTACCATCATTAAAAATCGACTTCCCCAGATGTTACATACGTAGTTACATACTGTAGTAGATGTGGTGAAACAAGACATATGTCCATCAAGTTCAACCTATGCTTCGTTTAGACCACAGATACTTATCCTATATTTGTATTAACAGTATTTTTATCAAGAGGACGGCAAAAAAATAAAACCAGGGAAGCATCATCCAATTCTGTCTCATAAGGGGGAAATGAAATTCCTTCCCAACTCCAAATAATGGCAATCAGATTTCTCCCTGGATGAATATTCTTCCCATGTTTACTTACTGTATTTGGTATATCCCCTGTAAACCTTTCCAAAAAGATATATAACGGTTTTTTTTTACATATCAGTTGTGTCTGCCATCACACTCTCCATGGGTAATGAATTCCACATTTAACTGCTCTTACTGTAAAATATCCATTTCCTTTGTTGTTGGTGAAATCACCTGTCCTCCAATTTTAAGGGATAACCCCTTGGGATGAATAGTTATTTTTAAGCTCCTTGTATTGTTCCCGAATATATTTGTATATAGTTATCATATCCCTTCTAAGGCTAAGGCCCCGCTCCCTCAGTCAGCGCGCCCGCACTGCAGACAGGCAGGGCGCTGACAGACACAGACTGCGATATGCGGTCTGTAGGGAGCGGGAGCCTTAGCGGGAGGGGGGCGGGAGTGGGAGGCGTGGTTTGAGCGGAGGGACCCGCTACTCCCCCCCCCTCCCTCCACGGGCTTGGGCTCGGTCTGCAGGACAGGAGGGAGCTGCTGAGGGCTGCTGGAAGGTAAGCAGCTTCCTCCTCTTTCCCCCACAAATGCCCTCCTCACACACGCTGACACTGAGATGCTGACACTGAGACACAGACACACACACACCACCCCCTACTTTGTGTAGGAAGCTGTCTGACAGCTCCCGCTCCCGCCCCAGCCGCTGATTGGCTCATCAGCGCACCACGTGACGCGTCACCGCTCGGGATCACAATTTTCTTGCATCCCCTGGCTGCTTACGCGTCACAGTGCGTAGTGAGCCGTGCAGCGAGGGGGGACTGGGACCTGCTCGGGAGGATTCCCCTGCTGGTGGGGAACGCTCATGTGGCGCAGCGGGTCCCAGCCCTTACACGCCTCTTTTCTAATGTAAACAAATCTAAATGAGCTAGCCTCTCCTCATAAGTCAGATTTTCCATCCCTTTTATTAATTTGGTGGCTCTGCTCTGCATTTTTTCTCTGTCCATAATGTCTTTTTTTATGGAGTGGTGCCCAAAACTGTACTCCATATTCAAGGTGCAGTCTTACTTAGGCTGCGCTTGTAGTGCCCGGCGATGGCGACGCGAGGTCGCACCAAAACAAATATATTGAATCCGTCGCATGCGCTTATAGTAAGCACGACGGCGACGTAGCGAGAAAAAAATTTGGAAGCCAGTGAAATTTGATCTTGGGAGAGACAGTCGCCACATGTGACTGTCTCTACACCAATCACAGAGCGCCGACTGCGCTCTGCACTTTGCACTCTGCCCTCCTCCCTCCCCATTCATGACATCACTGGCCTTGTCGCCAGCAACGTCGCTCAAAACTAAAGTCCAACTTTTGCCAGTGGCGATGGCGACAGGTGACATCATCGGTCGCGGCGCCGGCACTATAAATGCGGCATAATGCTTTAAAGAGGAGAATAATTATGTTTACTTCCCTTCCATCAATTCCCAGTTTAATGCAAGATAAGATCTCATTTGCCTTTGCAGCAACTGCATGACATTGGGCACTTATGCTAAGCCTGCTGTCTTCAAGCACTTCTAAATCCTTCTCCATCCAGCATTTACAGTACCTACTTTTTCCCCATTTAATTTGCAAGTTTCTTGTTGATTCATGTTTCCCAAATGCATAACCATAAATGTATCTGTATATCATCTGCCATTTACCTGCCCAAGTTTTCAGTCTATCCAAGTCCTTCTGGACTGTCAAAAGAATTCCCTATCTTTGCTAAATATCATGCTATTTGTGAGCCAAATTGTACAGGTAAGGGACTGAAAATATTTATACAAATAGACCCCAGAAGTAGGCCCAGCTTAATGATCATCTTAAACAAGTTGTTTAAAAAACATCACAACTGCTGGTTTAAATTTTAAGGGTCATGCTAATGGTGGATATCAAAATCCACACAACACACACCATCTCTTGGTCATTTGCAGAAAACGAGAAAGCTGCATGGAGTCTCCAAGTGCACGTTTTGTATAAAAATGACAGTGAACTGCTTTGTGCAAATTCATTGTGTATAAACGTTTATCATTTGTAAATACCACCAATATGACACCATGGGGGTACTTTATGAAATTTTGAGATGCAAAAATACTGCATCACATTTATTAATGAAAAACATTACAACAGTTGACTTTTTCTAGTTTGATAAATATGGTGCTGTACTGTATATTTACAACTGTATTCACCCTGGTTTTGCTGCCAGAAGCTATACAGAAATGAGTTATTTCTGTTCTGTAACTGCTGGTTTTTTTAACATATAATTAGACATTGACATAATGCTGACAAATAACATTAGACAGTGGAGTATATACTGTACAAAATGTAATAGGACTTTCCAATGCACTTTACACATGTGGATTTTGCCAAGTGATTCTTTCCCGGCATGCACAGGGAAAAGCATTATGTTTATACAGTACACTATATTCCAACCTACACTCATCTGTTGCAAATACACCCATTGGAACTGTACAGTGACTGCCTTATAACTATGCACCTTACATGCATACACATTTGTGCACACGGTGGTATGGTCAAATGATAATTTGAATCTGTTTACCCCTAAAATAGTCATAATTGTTTGGAATATTGTAGAACATTTGAGAGATATTATAGCTATGATTATTGTTTTCTCCAATAGTAAATGATTAACTCAAACATAGATGAGTTATTGCTTTTCCTCTGTCCCTTTTACAAAGTTTCCCTTAATTGAATTAAAAGTAATCCAGATATTGGTGATGTTATTATGCCTATTTTATGGCCAAATATGTATTTTTTTAAATGGTTTTCATATATTAAATATTAATTCAAATAGTGTTAAAGAGTAATAAGATATACAGGATTTTGGTGCCACCTTCAAAAAGCACTTGATCCGTTTTTGTCATTCAGTACAAAAATGTCAAATTATTCTTTTAACAGTGCTTCATATTTTACCATTTGACGCAATCTCATATTATAAATCTGCTCAGGCAATTGACTAAAATAATTATTGAATGTAGGACATCCTGTATGGCCTAATTGTTACACTGCTCTGAATTTAGGTAAACTTCAATAGCAAATTGCTTATTCATCTATGTCTATAACTAAAACATTATACTACATGTTCAATTTTCTAGTACTTACAAAATAGAGTTGTGAGTCATGGAAACATTGCTTCTATATCAGGCCACTTCTGGATGGTGCTCTCACATACATGTAAATGCCATGATTCTGAGCATATAAGGAACATAAATTGGAGATTTCAGCACCGATACAAAGGTTGTGGGTATTCTGTCACATCTTCTGAATGAACACATCTTATTTAACGTGTCGCTCTTTAATACTTGTGTTACCGTTTAAAGAGTTAATAATAAATATGATCCCACTTCTAAAAAGGCGCATATATAGTGAAAGAAAGGGGAAAATAAAAATATTGTCTAGTATTTTGGTAATACCAAAATTAGAAAAATAGCTCTCTTTCAAATGGACTCCCATTTATTTTATATACAGTATTGCATGCCTTTAGCACTCAGCAGTGTAAATCAAGGTTCAGTGCAGGCAGTCTAGAAAAAAAAGGAATATATGTAATACTCAAACATATACTTCACGAACAGAAAAAAATGTAATTTATTACGATCAGAGTTATCTAAATGTAAAAGATGGATAGGAAATAGTGTAAAAGCTGTTTAGCCTAGTGCCTGATAGCGTGCACTGTTCTTGGGGTCTTCTGTGGTGCCTCCATTACATCACTTGTGGTGGTGTCACTTATACTTCTTGCGATCATAGGCAAACTCACTCTCACTCAATGCATTTTGTGGTCCTCCTACTTCAGGAGTTTGTCCTAACCTTCCCCTATCTCTATTTATACAGTATTATTAATTGCCAGACATTTTAGATACATATTTTGTATATGTGTTTACTTTACAAAAATTACATTGACAAAAGTTTCTATAAAAAACAAAAAGTGTAATACAATCCATGCAAAATTATATATAAAAATCAAGAAAAAGGGTATCTATTTGTAATACAGTTATCACCAAACCTAAAGTTTTTCATTATAACTATAAAACCAATGTTATGTTAAAGGGGGGAAAAACACATTAAAAATGTATATAAAACCATTTTGTTCCATAAAATCTTTATATACAGGAATTGGAAAACTTTATAATACAAACATATACTTTAAGAATTAAACAACACATTTATGTTTTATATTTTTTGTTTTTAGAAAAACTTTTATCCATATAATTTTTGTAAAATAAAGATTTAGTATGTGGCACCAATGAGCTATGAATATGTTAAACCACTGTTTATCTAAAATGGCTAGCAATTATTATTATTAATAATAATAATAATAATACACTATAGAGAAACCCCAGCTACTGCTTGCAATAGTGAATTAATAATGATGGGTGTAGGTGCTGATGGGGCAATATAAGAATGATAAACAATGGAGGAAAGAACCCCAGTAGAGCACTCATACACTGTGTTGAGATGATGGTGTAAATTTAAAACTAAACTTTATTAGAAACATAGTAAAACAATGGGGATTAAAATAGGATTAAACTCTGTATCACTACGCTTAATTACCTAAGGGATATGATAGTCCCCAGGTAGGTAGTCGTTATTCAAGTGTTGCTTGAGTACACTAGCCCCCAGCCACCTTAATTAGGGAAACCTGGGGGAAAGCTAGATTGAGGGATTATACTATTCTTATATGGAATGCCAATTATATACTTGTAGTGCATTGGTGCAATAGTATTGAAATGACACTGCTAATGGTGGGTTGATTGCACAGCCTGTAGTTAGCAATAGAGTGTCATTTAAATCTTGATAAGATAATGCACCTATGTTGCCTTAGGGTTAAATAAACAGTGTGAATTACTGCCCCAAGGATACACAACAGCTATAGCTCTAGGTCATATTGTTAAAACCTCTAGCTCTAGCTGATATTGCACAGTGTAGTAATAATAAAGTGTGGAAAAAAAGGATTAGTATTATAAAAGGCGCCAACATGAAAGGATATAATCACCACCAGGAGGAGACCGATGAGGATTCCAGGTGATAAAGATGTGCTTAAAAAAAGAGTAAAAAAACACAGGACATAGTGTAATACTGTTAAAACAAACAACATATACTAATACTAATTATATATCAGCTGAGATCAAGGGTGAATTGAAAATAACAACATTTAATAAAATAATTAAAACACTGGACATACAAAACATATACAAATGAAAATTACAATGGGTAACAATTAGGGACAATTAATATGGGACCATGTAACAGCTGCACTGGGAGAATTGCCCACTCACCGGACGAAAGATATATACAAGCAGTGGATATATCTGAGAGTATCCCCTCTCTTTCTCCAGCTACCACTGCTACCGCATCAGCATCAGGGCCAGGGAGATGGTTGCAGCACGCCTGACTGTATGTGCGTCTCTCAATCCTCGTTTCCCCGCAGCTTGGCAGGTTTAGCCCGGTGGATTTGTGCAGCTCCCACCACTGCTGCGCCGAGTTTTGGGCCAAAGGAAAAAGCTGTACACGCCGGACAGCGTGGGCCTCCCTCCGCACTGGCGTTCTCTCCTCGCGGTAGTTTCCAAACAGCAGATTCGAGCGGATTTGATGATAGTCAACAGCAGATTCGTCACGGAACTTTGCAGGCAATTGCAATGCACTGGTTCAGGTCTCCACGAATTAACCCTACGCGTTTCGAGAGCGAGCTGCTCTCTTCCTCAGGGGTTCTAACAATGTGTCCCACAGTGTCCTCTTATATAGGTGTCCGAATAAATCCAATTACCACCCTAATTTAATTGTTGCACATGCGCAATCAACAGTGTGTGGAAATCAATGTCCCTTTACTCACACATGTGCAGTGGTTCTCAATAGTGGAAAAACAAATATAAACATGTTAAAAATAACGATCTCAGCTGTATATATATATATATAAACATATTATAATGTGTATATGATGAATTATAGCACTAAATTGGTGATAATAAATAAAGATATAAACCAAACGGTGAAGTGTGTATTTGTGTAATATGTTATAGTGAGTACTGTGTAAAAAATAGCACTGAAAATAGTGCTGTGAGGATACTTTAAATTAAGATGTGAAATAATGTGTATATAGAACATATATAATGTACTATGTGATTTTAATAAATATAATCTCCTATACAATTTGCGATTAAAAAATGTGTGTTAATAAACAATGAATTATATATCATATAATATTTGTGTGAAAATATATATGTGTAGTGATTTATAAATATATAAAAGAAAATGAATATATATATAATGTGCATAAACTACAGGTTTAAAAATTATAAAAAAAAAAAAAAAATTTCTTTTTTTTAAATTAAATATATGTGCTTATAAAGTGACAATTTTTATTAATTTAATGTGAAAACATGATGTTTCTACCAATATTTTACTTTATTAGAAATTACACCAGTTAATAAAAATTACACCAATTAATAAAAAATGTATGCAATACAATATTTATACAATAATATTTATCATCTTTATACTAATTGTATGCACTACAATATTTGTACATTAATATCATTTTTGTTACACCCTTTAATGTAAGAATCAAGAATACAAACAGAAGGGACAATCTACTATTTAAAATTACTGTACCAGAAAAGGTTTCAAATCGAAGTCAACGTTGAGGCCAAGTGGGGATAGGGTCTTTAGCTCGTAAATCCAATAAGACTCCCGTCTCCCCAATTGGCCTACAGCGTTTCCTCCTCTCCAGTTTGGGGTGATGGTCTCAATTGCCGTACATTTCAAACCAGTGGGGTCTTGGTTGTGCACTTGTTGAAAATGATAAGATACGTTGTGCGTTGTTAACCCTCTCCTAATGTTATATATATGTTCATATATGCGTCTTTGGACGGGTCTGGTAGTCATACCCACATATTGCAGACCACATGGAGACTCCAAGAGATATATTACAAATGAACTTTTACAAGAAATGTGTTGTTGAATGGTATAATTTTTGGATGTCTTATTAGATGTGTATTGAGATGTTTTACTGCTATATTTGCACGCAGTACACCTATTGCATGGGAAGTAGCCTTTATTTGTGACATTATTACGTAACTTTGGTTCTAAAGATGGGCAGCTAGGGGCTAATTTGCGTCCGATATTTGGAGCTCTAGTAAATACTATCTGAGGATGTTCTGGCAATATCCCTTCAAGTTCTTTATCTTTTTTGAGGATGGGCCAATATTTTTTAAATATTTTCCTTATATTTGGTGCCATCTGATTGTATTGTGTTATAAAACTAATATTAGCATTTTTGTTTTTATCTTTGTTCTTATACTGTAAAAGATTGGATCTTTCCATCGCTGCCACTTCTGTTATCGTATTGTCAAGATCTTTAGAAGAATACTCTCTATCTAGAAATTTTTGCTTTAAATCTTTGGCTTGACTTTGAAATGTTTTGGCACATGAACTATTCCTTTTAAGTCTGATAAATTGTCCCTTGGGTATATTTTTAACCCAAGAGGGATTATGGTGACTGCGTGCATGGAGATAATTGTTTGCCTGTACGTTCTTAAAATAAGTGCAAGTTGCTATTTGATCATGATCGGCCGAAATGATGTAAATGAGTAAATCTAAATATTCTATAGATGTTGAACTAGAATTAAAGGTGAATGTCTAGCTGATATTGCACAGTGTAGTAATAATAAAGTGTGCTGCACTTCTAAAACCTGTTGCTATCTGCAGTAGGTGATAGATTAAATAGAGCACCATATAGACAAATGGTGGCAGTTGCTATATAATCTGCCCCAGACCTGAAGGGTGTGCTATTTAACCATATAAGATTGTGAACTGACTTAATCAGTAGATTGAAATAAACCTAATTTCTGATATAGAGCACCATGTGTACCTGGAAATCCCTGTATGGGAGTTACTGTGCAGAGTAGTTGGTGTATAGGTGTAAAAACAATTCAGCTCAGCAAGTGTAGAACATGAACCGTACCTTAACAGCCCTGGTTAGAGCTACTCTGCTGTAACAGTGAATGGTAGTGAGCAACAGCACAGGTAAGTATACTCTACAGCTGCTGTATAGCTTGTCAGTATAGATATATATAATCCCTAGAAAAGGAGGCTCCCTTAGACCATCGGGTAATACAGGAGTGTAAACTGTGCAGGAGCTGAGTCTCAGTGCTGCCTGCTCTGTCATTAAGCATAGATAGCAGTGTCTGTATCAGAGGGCTCAGTGCCTGCAGCTAACTGAGGAGTTCTGCCGACGTGCACGTTTCGCTAGTAGTGCTTAATCATGGCCAGTGTGGAGGCTGTTTATCTAAAATGGCTAGCAATTATTATTAATAATAATTAATAATAATAATAACACACCCCAGAAGAAGTAGAAGGACAACATAAGGTGAAGGGGAGAACTTGCCTGAGATCCTATGGACCAGAAGTGACGCCACCGGAAGTAATGTAATGGAGGCACCACAGAGGACACAGAGAGCAGTGAATGCTATCAGGCATTGGGCTAAACACCTTTTATACTAATATTTCCTGTGCACCTTTTTATATTTAGAAAAATGTGAGTGTGTAATAAATGATGTTTTTTTTTTTCTATACGGGAAGTATATGTTTGTAGTATTACACTATATTTTCCTTTTGTGGAGACTTTCTGCACAGGGCCTTGATTATACTTGGCAGCACTAAAAGCGTGATTAATGTGCTTGCATTTGAAAGAGAGCACCTTCTTCTATTTTTGGAATCCCCAAAATACAGCACTATATTTTGCTATGCATGTCAACAAGTGAACTGAACTTGACATATTCATGAAAGTCCAAGTTAGAAAAAATAAATACTAGTTTTATGCTGCTGATGAAGGATTGAGTGGAATGACATGTTAGAATGCTTCTTACATGCAGGGATGCCACCTTCTACTGAAGGCTAGCCCAGAGATAAATGTTAAAAAATGTATTTATTACCTGCAGCGTCCAACATCTACCAGCATCCTCCAGACATCCTCCTGCATGTCAATATCCCCAGCAACTCATGTCAATATGGCTGCACGGCATAGAATGGCGCCATATTGTCATGACAATGGGATGCTACGTGCCATTACGCAGCGACAAGTTGCCATGACAACATGACGCCGCTTGACGCAGTTGCATCCCATTGTCATGGCAACACAGCGCCATTTGACGCTGCGTAGCCATGTTGACATCAATATCGCCACCTGGAGATTAACAAGGTACAGGGCCGTCTTAACAGCATTATAGGCCCCTGGGCAAAGCAGTGCACTGGGCCCTGCCTACACAACCACTCACAGGAATAAAAATGTAAGCCGTTAATTGCCTCCTGCAAATCCGTTACAATATTCTGCTTCCATAACATTGCAAGCAATAAAAACAGCAACATTTCTCTCGCGAATGCAGACATGCCAACTCTCCGCTACAAGTCGTAATTTTTCTCCTTCTACCGAGTTAGCGGGAGATTTGAATGTGATCAGAAAATTAGTGTTAAATTCTGGTCTGTGCATAGATTAGCATGGGGTCCCTATGCCCATGGGCAACTGCCCAGCATGCCCATGCATTAAGATGGCACTGACAAGGTAACCTGGAGATACGTGGCCAAAACCTGTAGTCTCCGGGTCAAGCAGGAGTAGTGGCAAACCTGCTTACACATATCTCTTCTACTTAACAATATTCAATTTCAACAAGGTTACAAACAGATTGTATATCATAACTTTTAAAGACAATCTTTAGTTTATAGACGAACAAGTCTGGTTTTGAGTGTATTACTTTAAATGGTACTTTAAAACAACCCAATTCTAACTAATATTGTATATCCCAGAATTGGTTGCTAGAGCTTTAGATACCAGTACTTTCTTCCAGTCAGAATTCAGTAAGGCCCAGATCCACAAAAGGGTGTTAAGTTGCAGCAAGCCTTACTCCCATTCATATGAGTCAAGGTGTGCTAAAGTTTAGCAAACTTTTGTGAATCTGGGCCTTAATCAGAGTATATTGCCAGCTGATCATAGTATAATAGTTATGTAAGTTAAAGATTCTACGGATGTCGCCAGACTTACTGTCCCTGTGACTGCGAGAAAATCCTATGCATTTATTCTGAAGACAAGTCGAAGGTCATTGTGACAGGGCAGAACCCCTGTCTAAAAGGGTTTCAATAGAAAGCCTCTATGGATCTGAGGAATCATGCAGGGAGCTGGTCAATTGCAGCTACAGACAACCAGTCTCCAACTGGCTCATCAGACTGCTAGAAAGGCCTCCTGTACTGTAGGAGAGATCTCTTGAGAACAGAAGGACTGTGCTGCCTGCAAGACACCCTGAAACCAGACTCTCTACATTCAGGTCATAGTGGACCCAGGATTCCGCCAGAGGGGGCCCTCCCCCCAACGGACACAATCCAGAGACTGACATAAAGAGTCCCCTACTTACAGGTACTTCTTTGGACTTTGGGATAATAGGTTGGCAAGAGGCCTATTTTCCCAGGCTGTAGAGAGGGACTGGGAAAGTGAGTTAGCCTTTACAAAGGGATAGGATGTTTGTTTATTTGTGGGCTTCCTTAAACTGTACTATTTAAAGCTATGGGCTGAATAAAAGCCATGGTTTATTTTCCCCAAATATGTCTCCCTGGTTGTACCTCTGCACATGTGTGTTACAGTCATATTAAATGTTGACAGGTCCCCCAGTCCCTCCCTTACATCCGATGTGTGAGCAGAGAAGGAGGAGGCTACAGTGGCACTGCGGGAGGTTGCAGTATTGTGTTATTAGTTATATGTTCAGTAAATCAATCGTTATATACCGGGATTTGTATTATTTCATTGTATTAGGTCCTGTGAAGGGGTTATCCAGCGGCGCTAGGATCCCTCACAGGTGGAGGCACTGTTACCAGATAGAACCAGGTCATCCCAGGCTCCCTTCAGCGGAGGATCAGACCTCCTGTACGCCAGCAGGTAACGCACCACACGTAGTTTCAATAGACACAGGGGAAAGAGGGCTACATAAACAAAGAAAGGCAGTGTTTAAAGCAAGACATTTCTACATTGTATCTTGTATTGAAAACATGTTAAGTTATTGGAATGCAAGGACACAGATACTGTACAACACTATTTGCAGTACTGTATGCAATAAATGAATCCTGTAGGTCTGTACAGATGTAGCAAGACTTTCTGGTTTTGGTGCTGCAAAAAACCCAAGTATAAATCCCCAGCATTTATTTGCAATTTGTGGCTCCTTTGTGGCTACGGAGTATGACAGGCAATGATAATCAGTGCCCAATCTGCTGAACAAACATACTGAATTGCAATTCCATGAATAACTACACCAAAAAATTAGTCAGTCGAGCCACAGACAACAAAGTGCTCATGCGCCGGTAATCTCGCACCACGCCGCGGTGATGGGCGCAGTAAGTCTGGTTACATCTGTATTATACTGTATCATAAAATATATGTTAAAAGCAGCAATACTAAGATAGATATGCAGCCAATAGTATTATGTCAACAGTGCAAATTCTCTCTCTCTCTCTCTCTCTCACACACACACACACACACACACACACATACACACACACACATACACACACACACACAAACACACACACACACACACACACACACACACACACACACGGTAAGGTAATTATGTAATGGAAAATATTACTCTTTGCATGTCACATAAAATAATAGGATGCACCACCTTGACGAACCGAAACATTGGTTCTGTGTCTTTGTTTCACAATATACTCTTTTTTGACCTAACAATTGAGTGCTGCCCGTGTGATTTCGTCTAAACAACTGTATCGTATTTCCTATATATTTTTATATATATATATATATATATATATATATATATATATTAGAGAAAAAGAGAAAAGAAGCGCCCGATCCTTGTGTAAAATCAGATGAACAATATTTAATATATCATGGACAAGACAAATGCACACTTACAATTTGTCTGATAAAATAAAGCATATTATGGGACCTGCCCATGCACCAACTGAGGACTCCTCGATCACTAGGAGCTGCCCGGCCACCGTAGATTCACTGCCAGATATCTGGCAGTGAATCTACGGTGGCCGGGCATCTCCTAGCACCAGCGTGAGGACGCAAGGACGTGTCTGAAGATCTTTCCTGGTTTCTAAGTGCAACAAGAAAGGTCAATGGCGGCCGAACGCGGAGATTGAGCGCTCCCAACATTAAAGGACTACTTCCCTGGAGACAGCGGCGGACAGCACTATCCTATCTGGAGCCATTGCGGACATTCACACACAAAGAAGTGATCGAGGAGTCCTCAGTTGGTGCATGGGCAGGTCCCATAATATGCTTTATTTTATCAGACAAATTGTAAGTGTGCATTTGTCTTGTCCATAAAATATTAAATATTGTTCATCTGATTTTACACAAGGATCGGGCGCTTCTTTTCTCTTTTTCTCTAATAGGTACTGTGGGAGTTTGGTGAGCCCAAGAAGAAGCAGCCTGGACTTTTTGCAAATCCACTCATCATGGACTTTATGAGGACTTAAGTATTTTTATATTTATTATTTTTATGGGCTCATATCTGTGTATTGATTTTTTCACATTGCTTACTATATGAGCCTATTTTTTACTTTTTTCATTGTTTAGTTAAGTCTCTGTGACACACTAGAGTCATTTTTACCATTTTTATTGGCAATATTTCTATATTGCTTTTTTATTCATATGTTATGCACACTTCTTTTTGTTTTTGTGTTTTCATTTAGGTAGTCATTTTTTGTTATTCATGCCATATAACATTTAGTTTATTCCACACACATTGTTTTTGGGCTAATCCGCCTGATGCAAACACTTGCCACATCTGTCAGAGCTGCAGCAATTTAGGTGTAGTGTGTGAAGGGCACTGTCTATATTTTCTGTCACTCTAATATATATATATATATATATATATATATATATATATATATATATATATATATATATATATATTATATATATGCAAATACAACTGTATGCTCATCTGCATGTCTTAGGCAGGTCTGCAACCCCGCCTTTCCCCATCATCACCCAGCATACAGCACTTCCACTGCAGCAAGGGATTCTGGGAAATGACATGCAAATGAGCACACAGTGTCACTTTTTGCCTCAAAAACCATTTTTAACATGGTTCCCTATAGGCTTAAGCTTGCTGCATGGTCACAGCTTTGAGCACAGCCAGGGTTAAGGTGCATACCCAGAAAACCACCCACAGACAGCTGTTTCGACCTTGATGGGTCTCATCAGTGTGGGGTTGATTTTAACTGGGTATGCATGAGAGGCTATGGGATAGGCTATACCATAATACTGAGTTAAGTTATGGTGAGTAAAAAGTGCTTTCTTGTGGAGGGTTTTTGTCACTTTTTTACTCACCATAACTTAACTCAGTATTATTATATATATATATATATATAAATATATAGGAAATACGATATATATATATATATATATATATATATATATATATATTTCTCAAACCGTTGTATGTATGTGTGTCTGTCCGTCCTGTGTCTCCCTGTGTCTAGGGGCAATCACATTGGACCTTTGGCCCGTCACTCCGCCTCAGGCCAATGAGATGGCTCCCTTGGCCCGCCCGCCCCCGCACACCTCTCATTGGCCTGCAGCCAACACACCGACACCACTGTCTCATGCCAATGAGATGGCTCCCTTGCCCCGCCCGCCCCCGCACACCTCTCATTGGCCTGCGGCCAACACACCGACACCACTGCCACACTCTCCCAGCTCTCACTGAGCTTTGGGAACGCTTCACAGCACCTAACCCTCACTGCTCACACTCCTCACCCCCCACTCCCACCCGCCGATCCTCAGCGCAGGCCTCACCTCTCCGCCACCACCAACCCCCCACCCTCCGGTCACGCCACTACCATGCAGCCCTCACCTCTCCCCCACCACCAACCCCTCACCCTCCGGTCTCGCCACTACCGCGCAGCCCACACCTCTCCCCCACCACCAACCCCCCACTCTCCAGTCACGCCACTACCACGCAGGCCTCACCTCTCCCCCGCCACCAACCCCCCACCCTCCAGTCACTTCACTCCCACGCGCCGCTCCTCGGCGCCGTCCTCACCTCTCCCCCGCCACCAACCCCCCACCCTCCGGTCACTTCACTCCCACCCACCGAGGAGCGGCGCCGTCCTCATCTCTCCCCCACCAACCCCCCTCCCTCCGGTCACTTCACTCCCACCCGCCGCTCCTCGTGGAAGAATACAGGGGAGGGGGCTTTGTGTGGGGGGAGGGGGGACACAGTGTGTGTGTGAGGGGGGAGGGGGGACACAGTGTGTGTGTGGGGGGGAGGGGGAGACACAGTGTTTGTGTGGGGGGATGGACAGTGTGTGTGAGGGGGGGCGGACAGTGTGTGTGTGGGGGACAGTGTGTGTGTGGGGGGGCAGTGTGTGTGGGGGGGGCAGTGTGTGGGGGTGGCAGTGTGTGTGGGGGGGCAGTGTGTGTGTGGTGGGAAGGACGACAGTGTGTGTGTGGGGGGGCAGTGTGTGTGTGGTGGGGGGGCAGTGTGTGTGTGGTGGGGGGGCAGTGTGTGTGGGGGGGACAGTGTGTGTGGGGGGGGGCAGTGTGTGGGGGGGACAGTGTGTGTGTGTGTGTGTGTGTGTGTGTGTGTGTGTGTGTGTGTGTGTGTGTGTGTGTGTGTGTGTGTGTGTGCTGGGGCGACACAGTGTGTGTGTGTGTGTGTGGTGGGAAGGACGACAGTGTGTGTGTGGGGGGGGCAGTGTGTGTGTGCGTGGGGGATGACGACAGTGTGTGGGGGGGGACAGTGTGTGTGGGGGACCCTGTGTGTGTGTGTAGAACACTGTAGGGGGGGGGAACTGAGCTGCGCAGGGGGGAGGGAACACAAACAGAGAGGGGGGAGTGGAGAAACAGACAGGGGGAGTGGGAAATTGTACTCCCGGGCAACGCCGGGTCTCTCAGCTAGTGTGTATATATATATATATATATATATATATATATATATATATATATATATATATATATATATATATATATATATAACAAATCAAAACAGAAAATATTAAACAGAAAATATTTTTTAATGTTCCATAAACTGATTGTTTTACTTTAATGCACTAGGTGTGCGCCTGTTTTTTTCTCTTTTTCTTTCATATATATATATATATATATATATATATATATATATATATATATATATATATATGTCATAACAAAACAAAAAAGGAAACGAAGTAGCGCCTCTAATATACCTTGACAAAACTGTGATTAAGTTAACCTAACTGTGAATGCATCCAATGGGGTGGCAAAAGTGGGTAAAATATAGTAAAACCAGTATTAACCAAGGATTTTACGTTTATATATTAAAATATGTAAAATGTTCAATGACAATAACCTAATACTTTATTAATTAATACAATAACATATAAACTAAATAAAAAATGTAATAATATTATAAAAGTGAATGAATTAAAATGCAAATGAATAAGAACTTAAAAAACCTTAAAAAACACAGAGTCCTGTTCCAAAATAAAGCATCCAGGTAAAAGGCAGCCCGTTTCAAAGGGGTCACTACTCCCTGTTGATACCTATGAAAAAAGAAAAGAAAAGAAACAGGCGCACACCTAGTGCATTAAAGTATAACAATTTAGTTTATAGAACAATAAAAACAGTCAAATGCCCACTCACAAAGGTACAGGGTTTAAAAGCAGGTGTGAGATAGGCTCTCATTAGCCAGTACTGTCGTCCGATATCAGCAATGGTATCCTTCTCCTGTTTGTTCTCCACGTGGTTCGAACAACCGGAAGTGGCGTCCCTCCGGTCGGGTGCCCCGCACAGGAAGTCCCTCCGGGAACCAGCACCTTCAGTTCACTGCTTCTGATTAGTGCACCACCGGGGGAAAAGGATCCAAACTTCTTCTTAGCCTCACACAGCCTGCAGTGTCTCTCAAACAGCAGTGGTAATGTCCGTGGGAAAGTGACACCTCAGTTTTAGCCACGCCCTACACGTTTCGTCATCTATGATGACTTCATCAGGGGTCCCATTGGATGCCCCTCCATAGTATTTATAACAAGGAAATTTGCATATATTAATGAATCAATTAAGGAGTTGATTACAAAGGTTTAACCAGTCTATTACCTTAAACATCATTCAATAACAATCCCAATAGACTGATTATGAGGACCGCACTAAATCTTTAAAAAAATATGATCAAATTCTTGCTTAAATAGCTCGTATTTTCACAAAATATTTGCTTAAATAGTTGGAAATTTCACAAATTATTGTTTGAAGTTGTCAACCATAAGGATAATATACTAATTCATTAATACCAATGA
The DNA here is from genome assembly GCF_040206685.1 of Ascaphus truei. Classification (NCBI taxonomy): domain Eukaryota; kingdom Metazoa; phylum Chordata; class Amphibia; order Anura; family Ascaphidae; genus Ascaphus; species Ascaphus truei. The sequence goes on along the minus strand of NC_134487.1, from coordinate 83,877,937 downwards.
GTGAGTAATTTTTGTTTAGAATTTAAGTCTGAATTAGGATTTAATATTAACAATCTCTTTTCGTGATTGGTAGTTGGATTAGGTATAGGAGCCAATTGAGAATTTGAAAAATTGTATATATACATGATAAAATATTTTATATAGTAAAAAATGACTCTAATTGAGGACCCATCTGAGGGCTATCAGTTGGAGTTTCGGAGTCTTTTCCAGGATGCTTTCACAGAAGGGATTATTTCTAAATTAGAGCACAAGTTTTTATTTATTAAACACCCTAGAACACCCATTTTTTATCATATTCCAAAATGGCACAAAGAGACCTTGAATCCACCAGGGAGGCCTATAATATCGGGGATCGGTTCGATGACGTCCAACGTGTCCCAATATGTGGATTATTATTTACAACCTTATGTCATCAAACTACGTTCATACATACGGGACACGTTGCATGTCGTCGATTCCATCTCCGGTATTATATGGAAGGATACCTTTCACTGGATTACTTGTGATGTATCTTCACTTTACACTTGTATTGATCACATAAAAGGTATCCAGGCTATTAATCACTTTCTAGAATTAGATTTAAATTTGCACTCTTCACAAAGGTTGTTTCTTTTAGCATGTATTAAGTTCATTTTAAGTCACAATTACTTTTTATTTGAAAACACATTTTATTTACAAATCTGTGGAACGGCTATGGGGGCCAAATTTGCTCCCAGTTATGCTAACCTCTACATGGGACTGTGGGAGAGTATCCATGTGTGGGGGGATGCTAGACTGGGGGCGGGTTTGGTTTTCTATGGCCGTTTCATAGATGATATCCTTATAATTTGGGATGGTGAGAGAGACATCCTGGAGGAGATTCTGAAGTCCTTCAATGATAACCAGATGGGCCTGAAATTTACATATAATATACATCCTGATACTATAGTATTTTTAGATCTGGAGCTATTTGTGGGTACTGAACATAAAATTCAAACAAGAACACACTTTAAAACTGTAGCAACCAATAGTTACTTACAATATGGTAGAAACCATTATAAAAAATGGTTGGACAATGTATCTAAAAGTCAATTCCACAGGTTAAGACGCAATTGTTCGATGGACACTGATTTCCTTACTCAAGGTAAAGATCTGTCAGGAAAAATTTCAGGCTAAAAGACTATTGTTAATAAAGCATTCCTAGATGCTAGTTTTTTAGATCGTGAAGCACCATTGGAAAAATCAAAATTAAAAACAACTTGCAACGCTATTAATGAAGACAAAAGTAAAGGGTCCACACCAAAATTTATTACGCAATATAACCAATCTGCAAAACAAATCAAAAAAATCCTGAACTGTCATTGGAACATTTTGTGTAGCGATCCTGAAATCGGTCATCTATTGCCAAAACATGCGCCTGTGATTTTCAGAAAAGCTAGGAGTATTAAAACAATGATAGCTCCAAGCAAATTAAAAACATCAAAAGTCATAAATACAAATAGCTTGGACATTTCCGGTTACATCAGAGAAAGAGGAAACTTTGGATGTGGGAGAGGCAGGTGTCTTACGTGTAAACATCTGGTTAAAACAAATACATTTACATCACATTCAAATGGCACTTCGCATGAAATAACAGACTATATTAACTGTCTCAGTGAGTATGTTGTATATCTGATATCATGCGAGTGCGGCCTACAGTACGTAGGCCTCACTTCAAGAGCTCTAAGTACAAGATTCTTGGAGCACCGAAGAAATATTATTCATGGATGCCAAACACACAGCCTCTCCCGCCACTATTGTACTAAACATCTAAAAGATCCAAAGTCCCTACGGGTTATGGGCATTGAGTACATTCCCCCCTCGTATATGGGAGGAGATCGTTTTAAAAGATTATGTATGAGGGAGACATATTGGATGTATATTCTAGACACTACATACCCTAAGGGACACAATGACCATATTGACATAAGTACCATAGTGTGACCACCCGTAGAGGGTGATCCTTCGGAGGTCTGGGTTGAATGCTTAATTGCATTCCCTCCGAACTTTGGTCATCTGTCAGGTCTTTAAATACATCTTCCCATACCGCTATCTTTAGACACTACTAACACTCCAATTGTGGGAATATAAATTTATTTCTATCTAATAGCCCCATTGGAGGTTGATCTATTTAGTGACTACACTTCATTGCGGATGTATCTGTTTTTGGTTCACGAATGTCCTCACTACACTTAGTCCAATCACATATAGTTTTAATACATAATGTATACATATATTTTATTATTACGACCTACACAACATTTATTCACAGTAGAGGGTCACTTTATACAATATACAATTACATATGCAAATTCACATAAACAATTAACATCACAGATATTCACATTTAGTTATATTTATCTAGTTCATACACAGTTAAATTCATCAAAATCACACAAGGACTTATTAATTTTACTTTATGCTACACACACATGACACATACACACAACAATATATGATTCATGTTGAGATTTCTTCTGTTCTTGCTTAAAAACATCCTTTGCTGCACCAACGGCTCCAACTGTAATCCATATACCTGAAAATTAAATAATGGACAACATCAGGTACATATACTATTAATTGGTAAGTGGGATTCTAATCCACATAATATTCTAACAATTGGTATTCTATCAACAATTATCAGGTTATCTGCTACTGGTGTGATGGTATTCATGTCTTTAAAGTAAAATCTATGGGTTAAATTGGTTTGCTAATTAACTCTACACTTGGTAGAAACTCCAATTCTTGATACATTATTTCTATGTATATATATATATTTTTTATTGTATAAAACATTTTTTACTATATAAAATATTTTATCATGTATATATACAATTTTTCAAATTCTCAATTGGCTCCTATACCTAATCCAACTACTAATCACAAAAAGAGATTGTTAATATTAAATCCTAATTCAGACTTAAATTCTAAACAAAAATTACTCACTCACTAGGTGTGCGCCTGTTTCTTTTCTTTTCTTTTTTCATATATATATATATATATACACTGGCGACACACTTTATTCGAGCTCGGCTAGTCCCACGAATTCGGGTATACCCAGGTGTATTGAGGTTTGTGACTGTTTTCTGCCCGAGTGCATTGAGGTATTTTCCAAGCAGGGATTGAAGCATTTTATTCCCGCTGGCTGCAATACTGCACAGTATATATATATATACTGCATTACAATTCATGAATTTATGCCATCTGGTAGACACGCGAAGCATTGCAGCCTATTAAATCCTAATCATTATCATTTAACAGATCAGCCGCCCGTCAGCCAGGCATGAACCCAGGCTGGGAAGGCAAACGCAACGGGGCTTGTCAGAGGTGAGGAGCGGCGCATTCCAGGTATCTGCCAGGTACATACTGGGTATTTGCTCGAATAAAGTGTGTCGGTGCAGTATATATATAAGCTCCATAGCACGTAACTGAGTAAAAAATAAGGTACATTTATTTAAAAAATCAGCAAACCATAAGAATGTGCACTTACAGGATTTTAAACAGAACCATTTGTGGGAGAGAAATCTCTATTGTGGTCATCTGCGGTGGTAGGGTGAATCCCAGGTTTGCAGAGTGGATGTAAACAGCCCAGGTTCACCATGAACTCCTATCCCGAATTGGCAGCAAGATATAAAGGCATCCAATGCCTGCACGTCCTTTGCTCTCTCATACAATGGTTGCTAACACTTGAAATTACCGCCAGCCGGAGCGCAGGGAAGCCAGGGAAGCCAGGGACTCCAAATACACCAACACAAACGCGATGACGTCACAGCTCTACGCGTTTCGTCACACTGCGGCGACTTCGTCAGGCGACTTACCAAACAACCTTCCATTTTAATAAGGTTACTAACTTTTGCTTTATTTTCTGTGACTGTTATGACTTGTGGTACAGTCGCATACTTGGTATAAACCATTACTGCTTTGTCATTCCTATATAATGGAAAATTATGGAGGCTTAATAAACCCTCCTCAGTTTTGGTGCCATAGCTCTTTTCTTCACACTTAATAAATACCCTTTTGGAGTGCAGCCTTGCTCTGATAGACACACCACCAAGCTTTGTAATTACCATAAATAGTTTCAGTATGATTAATTATTAAGCCATTTACAATACAAAGCATTATGTCAGTTATTTTCTTGATACTATCTACAGGTATTCAGTTTACAGAATCCTATTATTTTATGTGACATGCAAAGAGTAATATTTTCCATTACATAATTACCAAGCGTGTGTTAGATTGACCCGTCATAAACAGATTGTATCTCATAACTTTTTTTTAACACTTTATTTTTAGGCATAAAAAATATCAAAGGGTACCACATGTAAAAGTACAGACAATGAAACACCATTATATCATTAAATATTGTGCTATTTTAAATTAATACGGAAGACCAAAGTTAAATAATGAAATTATAAGAAAAATGAGGAGGGGGAAGTTTCAGGAAGAAGGGTATCTTTACATTCACATCTGGGCAGCTAAGGCATGTGCCATACAAAAGCTGGGGATTCCTGCTTACCAAAAGCACTAGAGGAGGATCTCTGCCATTCTCCCCATCGAAACTCAAGAGGCCACAAGCAATGTTCCAGAAGAACCTCTATACATCTTGGGAAGCCACAGTAAGGTATTAAGGTTTAGGGGTAACAATATCTCGTTCAATGTCAGTCCACACCCTTTGCCTCTGAGGGACTGCAACATTATTAAATGGCTATATTGGGATGCATAATAGTAAGATAATAAATCCGGAAGGCCCACGCCTCCCAGGTCACTGGGTATAAGGGATCTGTCCGAACATCCAAGATGACTGCTGACAGGAAGTGCCCTTATCTTCTTCGAAGCTACTGTGACCATCTTACTTCCTGGCAATTCCTGCCCTCAGTCCCTGACAGGAAGTAAGCCTCACTTTAGACCTCATTGCCAGCCTCTGCCTCTAAACTTTAAGTAGCAGGCAGTTGCTATCTGACTTTGCTTGTGCAAAGTACTCTGTACCTTGTCATCCTTGAGCTCTGCCTTTGCCTCAGTGATTGCCTGTCTGTGCTTGGATTTCTGTTGAACCTGACTACACCTGGCCTGCCACTTGCCTCGACCCAAGAAGCAAACCTGACTACCCCTTGCCTGCCGCCTGCCTCAACCCCGGAACCGGACCTGACTAACCCTTGCCTGCTGCCTGCCCAACCTTGGAACTGGACCTGACTACACCTCCATCCCAGTCCTCTGATCCCAGGCCAAGGTCAATTTACTACTCTCTACCTCTGCCCTGCGGGTCCATATCCTGTCATGCAGTCAGCAACATTACACCGGGCAGGGTACGCACAGTTCTCGCAATTCTATGCTGCTTATGGTTCCAGATGCATTTGGAAATAGCTATTAATAGTGCTTTAATAGCCAGAATTGGTATGGGAATTGGAGAGTGCGAAACAGGTATAAGATCCTGGGAAGCAGATTCATCTTCACAGAGCATACCCTACCAAACCAGGAGATACAGTATTTGTCCTATGATTCTAGATCTTTTTTGAGAGTTTTGATTGTTTGCCTAGTAAAGGGAGTCAAACAAGTTTGTGATTTTGGTGCCCAGTTATGGGAAGCACATGCTTTTTTTTATGACCGAGGGCTAACCAAGTCTGTGGACATTGTACCTTGTGCTGTGTATTTTTAAACCCTATAAGGACCCTGTAACAGGGACGTATTCCTGTTTAAATAAAGTGGTCTGAGAAATCCAGCAGAGAGCTGGTTAATTGCAGCTAGTCAATTAACGGGCTCCACCTGGGTAATCAGAGGAGATAAAAAAAACCCTGCTGGGGACAGACCAAGAGACACCTTAGCACAGACACACTGTGCGGACAGAGGAGATTAAGTCTTGAGCACACAGAATAGCTGTGTGCTTAGAGCAAGACACCAGAAGTCCAGATATATTCCTGGACACAGAGGACCCAGGCCCTCAACAGACACCCACCTAGACTCAGAGACTGCCACAATGAGCCCCTGTTGAAATTGCTGTTCAAAGTGACAGGCTAAATAAAGCCATGTTTAATTTCCCCCAAATCAATCTCCCTTAGTATACCTCTGTATAGTCTCTTACAGAACCATACCTAGTTAGGACGTAAAACAGGTTGGGAATTGACTGAGTCTGTTTAGACATGGTAAGAAAGATAGTGACATTTTAAAGGGATTTGGGATATAGGGATGCCATGGATCCCAGAATGGCTTCTTATATGGTGTGCTAAGGGTTCTATAACCAGGGAGAATAAGAGAGTGGATAGGTGACTGCCATGACTAGTGCTGTTTCAGATGGAATAGGGTTGGAAAGGAGTCCCATGATGTGCAGCCCAGCACAAGGGCTGTTATACAGAGCATGGACATCTCTGAGAAACCATCTGGAAAAGCCAAATTCTTGCAGTGTAGAAATTAAATAAATTCCCAATCCACCCTATCAAAGAATTTCTTGCAGCAAAGGAGAGAAGCATGATGGGAATTTCGGCAATATGGATCAGGTCACTTACTTTTTTTATGTTATCTAGTGCTTGTCAATGCCTGCTGAATCCCCCTTAATCGCAATGGATGAGCTTTGGGAGAAAATTAATAAGTGTTTTAGCGATCATTTTGGGGAAAATCTTTACATCCATGTTTATTAGGGACATGTAATCGGGTAAACCAGGGGTTAACCCTCACAGGGCATCAGAAGAAGATTAGTAGCTGTGTAATGCAAGAGATACAAGCTGAGATTAATCACGGTCACTTCGAATAAATCAATGTAAAACAGTCTCTCCCAGCAACTGGCTCCCCTAAGAGCACAAGTGAAGTTGAGTTAGAGAGACTTACAGTTCTGAAGTATTATGGCACCGTGTAGGATGATTCTCCGTGTAGTGCAGTATGATGAGCCGCCAACCCCTCAAGCAACGCAACGTTGCGAAGGGTGGTCACATGACTAGCGGCAACTGCGTAGATGAGCAGTATCACAGGTGTTGTGTCTTGAACGTAATTTTTCGTGAATCCAATCCGGGCCTGGGGCCTTTAATGACTTCATCGGTTCAGGTATCCAGAACTTCCTCCGAAGAAATCGGTTGGTTTAGCATATGTAGCCTACTTCTCAAACTCGTAAAAGAGCATGAACGCAGGAAGGCATTGATCCCAGAATGCCTGTTTGGGGATTTATGAGTTGTATTACCATCATAGAGGGCTTGATAGAATTAATGAAAATTTGACAGAATTTTTTGGGGGATCATAGATGAGATCGCTGTTGAAACAACAAATGTGTTGGATATCATTCATGGTACTTTGATCCCTTAATCTCCTGACATGGAGGAAATTGTAACCAAACAAATTACTACCTATGTTAAAAAATGTGGGAATAATTCAGAGAAATCGAAAAGAGCCCTACATATATTTGATGAGACATCTGACAATATTACATGTGACAATCCCACTGACCTTATTGATCATTTTGTTAAATTAGAAAAACTGCTTTATTTTATCTCTTATAGAATTTCTGTTGTGTTCAGCGCATTGTCATACTCAGCTTTATCAGTGAGCCTGAGGTTTAATTCGCCTCACAGTTGGACAATCCTCTATACTGTTGTTGCATTATTATCTACTTTATTTTTTTTCTCCAGTTCTATTAATTGGGAGGTCAGTTAAGAAATCTTCAGGAATCTGGCCTTCTTCCTGTGACTGGCCAGATCAATCAAGAAGCCTTTGATCACTGTTACAGGGTATTATTAATCCTGAAGCACAAGACTAACTCGTCCCTGACCCCAGACACTACCTCCTGAACACAGAGACTGAAGTAATTCAGTCTCTAAGAAAGTGGCCGTAGCGAGGGGATAATTTTCTACAATCTAAGGAGGATTATTGCATGATCCGACCAAGTAATTAGGAGAATACTTGCTTGGGTGGCACTAAGAAATTGAGCGGTGTAAGCAAACAAGTAGTCCATATGCGATTAAGATTGATCTGCAGATTAAAAATAAGTGAAGTCACAGTCCAATGGGTGGAGGTAACCTGCACAAAGGCCTCAGGGAACACTCTGGTATCTCCCAGAGTGGAAGGGTCTGCTCCAGTCTTGCCAGATCTGTCAAGTCTATGGTCAATAACTGTGTTTAAATCTCCCCCTAGAACCACCTGACAAATATGATCTTCCCCCAGGATATCAAACGCTACTAGAAAAACTTAATCCTGTCCGAATTAGGAACATAGAGGTTTACAAATTGCATGGGGATGCCACTAATTTTGCCTGCCAGCATTATGAACTTTCCTTAAGTGTCAGTGTGGATTTTGTCTATATTAAAGGGTGTACTGTTCTGAAACAGGATTGGCATGCCCCTGCTTTTCTTCTTAGTTGAAGCCTGGAAGAATTTTCATTATTGAGTATTGAGGAATTTGGGCGTTGAGAACACTTTATCTCTTGAAGAAATATATCCTTGAAGGCTTTTAAACCTTTATAATCTTACATGGTCAAATGGTGCTTATGTGGATTGTTCAATTCTCTGGTGTTATGAGATAAAATTATCAGGGAAGACATTTCCTTAATGTAAGGTTGGGGTTTAGCTGGCTACCTCTCTTGCCATGATGGTGTTTTGTACCACCTTACATCCCAGCTATAGGACCCTGTGACAGGACGGCCTGTAGCCGAGGTCAGGGAACAGTCCACACGTGTAGTTTCAGGATAAATGAAAATGTTCAATGGCTTTATTTCTCCACAGCAACATAACATGCGGGTACACTGTCCCTTTAAACAAATAAATCCTGCTCCACGTTGGGAGAAAAACTGACTAACACAGCAGGCCTATCTAGCAGGCTAGCTGGCTAAACCATAACCAAACCTTAAGAGTCTTTTAAGCAGTCATGAAAACAAATGAAACAAATCTTACTTTGGTTGCAGTAAGTAGTGTGCTGTATCCGTCTGGCTAGCAGCACATATATCCATGTGCTCTGGTCTGAGAGAGCCAGCTACTGCTAGTAACAAGATCCTTTTCTACCTTGCTGGCTCTCAGGTGTCAGCTTACATCCTGACTACCTAACTTCCACCTGAGTTAACCCTTATGAGTGCTGGATGAAGCACTCAGACATATGTCTCCCAGGCATAACTGATAGGAGTTGACTTCACTCTGTCACATACCTCCCCTGTTTGTGTGTGGCTAGTGTCCCACACGGCTGAAGCCCGACCCTCCACTCCTTCTCTTGACAAAAAATCAGCATTTCCATGGTCCTTTCCAGGTCTATGCTGAATATCAAAAGAGAAGGGTTGGAGGGCCATATACCACCTGGTCAACCTTGAGTTTGCGTCATTCATGGTGTTTAACCACTTCAAGGGCGCATGGTCAGTGACCAGGGTGAAGTGTACTCCAGCGACATAATGTCTCAAGGCCTCAATTGCCCATTTTACAGCGAGGCACCCTTCTCAATTACGGAATACCTCACTTCCCTTGGGAACAGCTTCCATCTGATGAACAGTATGGGGTGTTCAACACCATCAAATTGTTGGGACAGCACTGCTCCCAGTCCCACCTCTGAAGCATCCGTCTAGATGATGAAGGGCTCTTTAAAATCTGGGCTCCGAAGAGCGGGGCCCTCTGACAGGCACTTTTTAAGCATGTCAAAGGCGTCTTGGCACTCCCAAGACCATTTAACTTGGGTCGGGCACTCTTTTTTGTTAGATCTGTTAGGGGTGCAGAAATTTCTGAAAAATTGGGGATAAACCGCCTGTAATACCCTGCTAACCCCAAAAGGGCGCGGACCTGTGTCTTTGTCTGTGGGGTGGGGACTTCCTTTACTACCTTGCTAGCTAGTGGCCTTACTATCCCTCCCCCAATGGCATAGCCCAAGTACTTTGTAGTGGATTTACAAAGGGAACATTTTTTTTGATTTGCAGTGAGCCCTGCTTCTCTTAAGGATGTTAGGACTGCCCTTAACCTTTTTATATGAGACTGCCAGTGTCTGCTATAGATGACAATGTCATCCAAGTAGGCCGCGGCATATGCCCTATGGGGTCATAGTACCTTGTCCATTAACCTTTGGAACGTGGCTGGATCCCCATGTAACCCAAATGGCATAGTGACGAATTGGTATAAACCGAGAGGGGTGGCGAAGGCAGTTTTGCATTTGGATTCTTCCGCTAGAGGTATCTGCCAATATCCTTTCGTGAGATCTAGGGTGGAGATATACTCTGCTTTACCAAGCGAGTCAAGCAATTCATCCACCCTAGGCATTGGGTATGCATCAAATCTGGATACAGCATTTACTTTTCGCAGATCCACGCAAAACCTCACCTTCCCATCTGGTTTAGGGACCAACACTATAGGGCTACACCATTCGCTGTGGGACTCCTCGATCACACCCAATTCCAACATGTCTATTATCTCCCTCTCTACCAGGTCTTTTCGGCCCTCTGGCAATCTATAGGGACAGGACAGTACTTTTACGCCAGGTTCTGTCTCAATCCTATGGGACACTAAATCAGTCTGCCCTGGCAGCTCAGAAAAAACATCTGGGAACTGGTCACATACATCTAGTAGGTCTGACCTTTGTTCCGTTGTTAACTGCCCTCCCATGGGAACCTGATGGTCATTGTAAGTACTACCCTTTGGAAGCTGTGGACCCAAATCCGTCTCTCCTTCCCGAGGGTGAATGAACAGCGATCTCATCGTTTTCCAGTGTTTCAGGAGGTTCACGTGGTAGATTTGTTTACCCTTCCTGGACCCTGGTTGAGTGACCTCATAGTTCACCTCCCCGGTGCGACTGAGAACTTGGAAAGGACCCTGCCACTTCGCAAGGAGTTTACTCTCTGATGTCGGTAGTAGTAGCATCACTTGGTCCCCAGGTTGGAAGACCCTCAAGCGGGGATTTTGGTTGTACTGCCTCTCTTGACGTTCTTGAGCAGATTTGAGGTTTTCCTTAGCAAACTGACCTATCATGTCTAGGCTGTTTCTAAGGTCTATGACATACTGAAGGGTATTCTTGGAGGGGGAGGGCTCCTCCTCCCAGGATTCCTTCATTAGGTCGAGAATACCCCGACGTTGGTGTCCATATAGGAGCTCAAAAGGGGAGAAGCCTGTGGATAATTGGGGAACTTCTCGTACCGCAAACAACAGGAAAGGGAGAAGTTCATCCCAAGCTCGCTTTTCAGTGTCCACAAACTTCCTAAGCATGGTTTTTAAAGTACGGTTAAATCTCTCTACCAATCCATCAGTCTGAGGTTGGTAGACTGAGATCCGGACGGATTTTACCTCCAATAACTTCAGGACATCCTGCATTAACTTTGCCATGAAATTTGTTCCCTGGTCAGTTAACATTACTTGGGGAAGTCCTACCCTAGAAAACAGTTCTAACAGCCTGTGAGCAACCTGTTTAGCAGTGGCTGATCTCAGAGGGAAGGCCTCAGGATATCTGGTGGCATAATCTACAACAACGAGTATAAATTTATGTCCCTTCGCAGAGGGTTCTAAAGGTCCGACCAGATCTACCCCAATTCTCTCGAATGGGATGGCTACCAAGGGCAGAGGAACCAAGGGAGCTGGCTTCTGTCCTTTTTGGCTAGTTAACTGGTATTCAGGACATGTCTCACATAGTTTCATGATGTCACCATGTATGTCTGGCCAGTAAAACCGGGACGAGATGCGGTCCGTGGTCTTATCTCTGCTCAAATGACCACCCCATGGGAGAGTATGAGCTAGGGTGAACACTGTTTTAATCAACCCTTTTATGGACTAGCATCTGTCGAATGACCTCCCCTGTTTGTGTAACCTTATTCACACGATATAGGATTTCATTCAACAGTTCAAAATGTGGAAACACTTTTACACCTTGTTCATCCATTATCTTGTTGTTGACCTGTACCACCTTCTCATATTGTCTAGCCAGAGCTGGGTCCACCCTCTGCCTTTGACGGAAGTCAGGAAGATCCAGGTCTGGCAAAATTCCCGTATCTATCTGTTCCCCACCCTGGTCATCCCCGGCCATGACCGGCAGTCCTTTGGGCTGACTAATGTTACCAAGAGTCCCAGCCTTTCTTAACCAGTCCTCTTTTTCCGCACATCTCTGTTTACGTGTCTTTGGGACATGGTGTCTACGGGGGAAAATCTCTGGGGAAAAAGGAAACAAGTCTCCGGGCTTCTCCGGTACCAGAGAAGTAGGCTCCGTAGGAGTAGGGGCCAACAATTTTTCAAGGTAGGGCCAGTCTCGGCCAAATAGAACAGGAGCAGGTAGCCAGGGAGCAACTCCCACTAGTAGGCTAGCCTTTTGATCCTGAATACGCAGTAGAACGTTCGCCGTCGGGTATCTCTTTGTATCCCCATGGATACATTCGATACCAAGGAGAGTCATAAGATAGTCTGTTGCTTGGAATTAGGCCCTCTAGGATCAGGGTTTTTCCAGAGCCCGAGTCCAGCATGGCTTTTTCTTTTGTCCCCTCCAGAGATGCTGGGACTAACCATGGATTGTGGTCCCCTCGGAGACAAGCTGTGGCAGAGGTTCTGCCATATGAACAGTCCATCTCCTCATCTCCTGAGTCCGCAACCTCGGTCGTTAGCGGAAGCACTCGACGGGGCTCTGTGTTTGGACCTCTCCGCTGTTGGATGGGATCCTCCCTTCTGGTTGGTGGGGTTATCCTCTCCACCGGGTGGGTGCCAGGAGTCCAGGTTCTTGGGGAATACTGTGGGTGGCGGCCTCCCTTGAGTGATCCAGAGGCCTTGGACCCGGGACGGGCGTCTCTGCGGGAGTTTGTACCAGGAACCCTTCGAGATGGGAAAGGGTCTTCCGATCGGGTTGACTGGATCTCCCGAGCTGGCGGGTTGTAGACCCCTCGATTGTCTGCTCTCCTGCCTCTAGCATCAATGGAAGCTACTGGTGTTTGCACCGGCCGTTCCCAGCTATCCTGTTGGGTGTCATCGCCCAGGAAGTTTTCCACCAAGCGGACCGCTTAATTCAGGGAAAATGCAGCGTGTCTTTTTACCCAGGAGCGGGAGGAGGGGGGCAATATCTGTATGAACTGCTCGAGCACAAACTGTTCAAGGATCTCTGCCTGGGTATGTTTTTCTGGTTGTATCCACCTGGTACATAAGTCTACTAAGTGGTGGGCTACGACCCGGGGTCTGTCTCTGCTTGTATATTTGACTGTCCGGAACCGCTATCGGTAGGTCTCTGGAGTGAGGCCTAGGCGATCCAGAATAGCAGCCTTTAGTTGCTGATAGTCCATGGCCTCGTCTGCTGGACGAGCCTGGTAGGCTGCCTGAGCTTCCCCAATGAGGAGTGGAGCCAGAGTCGTTACCCAGTGATCAACTGCCCAGCCGTTGGCCGTGGCTACCCTTTCAAAAGTGAGAAGAAATGCCTCTGGGTCTTCGTTTGGCTTCATTTTAGGCAGCATCACCGGTGGGTTATTTGGAATCGCTGGTCTGCCTGGGGCTGGGCCTTCGATTAGCAGTTGGAGTAGCTTTTCCTCCCGCCGGGCCTGTTGCTCATCTTGCTGGGCCTGTCGCTCATCTTGCCGGGCCTGTTGCTCAGCTTGCTGGGCCTGTTGCTCAGCTTGTTTCTCTGCTAGCTGGAGCTGTTGCTCAAGGAACTGAGAAAAAAATGTCTCCATTTTTTTTTTGTGTGGGTGTGTGGCCCTTCAGATACAGGGCCCGTCCGATCCCACTTCTGACACCACCTGTGACAGGACGGCCTGTAGCCGAGGTCAGGGAACAGTCCACACGTGTAGTTTCAGGATAAATGAAAACGTTCAGTGGCTTTATTTCTCCAGAGCAACATAACATGTGGGTACACTGTCCCTTTAAACAAATAAATCCTGCTCCACGTTGGAAGAAAAACTGACTAACACAGCAGGCCTATCTAGCAGGCTGGCTAGATCTTAACCAAACCTTAGGAGTCTTTTAAGCAGTCATGAAAACAAATTAAACAAATCTTACTTTGGTTGCAGTAAGTAGTGTGCTGTATCCGTCTGGCTAGCAGCACGTATATCCATGTGCTCTGGTCTGAGAGAGCTAGTAACAAGATCATGTTCTACCTTGCTGGCTCTCAGGTGTCAGCTTACATCCTGACTACCTAACTTCCACCTGAGTTAACCCTTATGAGTGCTGGATGAAGCACTCAGACATATGTCTCCCAGGCGTAACTGATAGGAGTTGACTTCACTCTGTCACAGACCCATTGGGCCTTTCCCAGTTAGAGGAGATTGGTGTTATTAACTGCAGCTTCTTGAACGCCATGGCTGCAGAGAGCAAGCCATACACAAAGATGGAGGGGTGAGACTGTGGAAACACAGGGTAGGAACATAGGGTGAAAAACTGACTTGGGAGTAACAAAGTGTACTATGGTACGCCACAACAGGGTGGGATGTAGCAAGGGTGGGAAGTTGGGGTAGGCAATTGGGCATGCAAACATGTCCTGGGCAATTATAGTTAACATATACCTTTACTGGGTTGGAAGAACCTATGTTAATACCCCAATAGGACCCATATTTATTGTGTGTAGATCATACATAACAACAATATGCAATGTGAGATATGCAATATGATTCATACCTGTTATGCGAACAATACCCACCCAAAGGAGTGGTGTGGTTGACCATGGTGTGCTGGCTTAAAAGGGGGTTTGAGAGCAAGCCTGAGGGGATACAGGGAGCCCACACCACCACGTCAAGGGCAACTGGGGGAACCAGACCACCCACATCTCACCAGCCTTGGCCAGACACAAGAAGTCTTCCTCTGAACTCCCGGTGCTGGATCAGTGTCAAGCAAGAGGCCTCCGCAGTCTACTGTTTTTAAGCTTCCGGGCGAGGACTCAAATGGGTCCCTGCTCACTGGTGACTGCTGCGAGAGCCCCGCTGAGGAACTTTGGATTAAACGAGTTGCCGTGAGTCAGAGCTACCTCTCCTGACTTTTGCGGTGATGTGGGTTGTTTATTTTACCAGCTAGTGTTAACTGTGTCTGAGAGCATCATAGCTCAACTTGAACACCTACATCACGTTCAGCTCTACACATGCACCCCTTGGTTATATATTTTAAGGCCTTATTCATAGTATTTTTGTGTTTCTGTAAAGACAGTGCTTAGTAGCTTTCTTTTCCACCAGTCTCACCCGAATTAAAGATGGGCAACGGTACCGTATCTCATAACATTTAAAGAATGTATCTATAGTCTATAGGTTAACAAGTCTTACATTTTGAGTGTAGTTCTTTCAAAAGTACAGTTCTGTCAGTGTA
Source organism: Ascaphus truei (assembly GCF_040206685.1). Classification (NCBI taxonomy): domain Eukaryota; kingdom Metazoa; phylum Chordata; class Amphibia; order Anura; family Ascaphidae; genus Ascaphus; species Ascaphus truei. The sequence goes on along the minus strand of NC_134487.1, from coordinate 83,862,731 downwards.
CATAAAGTAGTTTGCTACTTCTTCTAATAACGAACAACTCTCAGACTACCATGTACAGGTGCATCCACGAGTATCCGAACACTTGCCTTGAAAAATCTGGGCCAATCTCCCAGTTATGCTGCAATATTTCTGTGACATTTCTGTGACATTTCTGCAGACAGACTAATGGCCCATCGGATTAACACAGCGGGGGTCCCTGGCAGTCCCATTCAAACTGCCAGGGACAGGCATCTGTATCTTTTGAGCATTATTTTTCAGATTATTTTAGGAAATTATAGAGTACAGTACAATTTACTGCTTCACGAACTAGAGAATCAATAGAGATACCAATGCTGCGAAAACTAGCATTTTGCATTTTTAAATGATGCCCCTTAATTACTTTGGTCATAGGCAGTGCCGTTGTCTTAACTCAGCTCACCACTGACTCTGAGGAACTGTAAAATTATAAGTACCGTAAGCCATTAAAAAAATTGGTTTTATTTTTTTTTTAATTAAAAAGATGATGTAAGGATTAATTGGATGTTTTTCCAAAATGTAAAAAAAAAAAATCAAATAAAGAATATTATGCGGTATTGAACCTATGAACAAGTGGTTCTCAAGTCTATCAACTGGTCTGTGTCCCCAATCACTGCACTAACTCACTTATTTAACAACATGATGAGTATTGTTCGTTGATGAACACACCTTTACAAAAATAGCAATCGTTCATTGATTTTGCATTGTAAGAAATTCCCTATATGGCAGTTGAATTCCATTAATGTGAACAGTACCTTTTGTTAATAAAAACATTAACCGAGTTAATGGAAGTTTTCTAGTTTACACATACTGTATGAGAGGGGTATGTAACTTAAGCAACCAATAATGTTCAACCTTAGATTGTAAGCTCTTTGGGGCAGGAATTTCCTTTCCTATTGTCTGATTTTGCTGCACTTATTGTATTATTATAATTCCCTATACTGTATTCTTTGTGAAGCGCTGAGTACACTTTTGGCGCTATATAAATAAAGACATAAAATACAATACAACTATAAATTGAATTTGCATTAGAATACGTCATTTATTGTTTTTATTGAAATTCATCTGCCATGGACAGGTGCTATATTTGAAAACTTTCAAATAGAAGCAATAATTCATGAACCTGCAACGCATGGTTAATTGGTAAGTGGAACATTAATTGCTTTGTCATTCAAGTTTCAGAGAAAATGATATTTTCTTTTGCATATGTTTTGTTTTTTAATAATCATCTGTTGCATATGGTATACAGTATTTTTCAAAAAAATATTTGTCTTGGTTTTGTTTGCCAGAAGTTCAATGAATGAGAGCAGCCACTTCAAAAAATGTTTGCTGCAAATACTGTGTGTGATTTTATTATAGTTAACTGGTATACAGTACCAGGATTTACCTGTAGTTCAAGATTACATATTCCTTACTGCTCACTCATTGAAGTGGCCATGGTTAAATTGTATCAATTAACAATTACTACTGCCACAATCTCATTCATAGATGCAGCATTTACTCCTTCCCTCTACATTCATATAGAATATATTAAAATAGCTAAACATTGTTTAGGGATTATTATTATTAGAAATACATTGTAATCAAGGTTCTTATTAAACTAGCACGCGGCTTTTCAGACCTCAGACATATAATTTAGCCCATAGGCACAGCACTTAAGGTCCACCTACAGTATAAGAATCTTTTCCTGTATTCTCATAAAAATACATTATTATTAAAGTTATAGTTCTAACTTTATGGAATAAAGCTCAATTGAACTAGTAAAATGCAACTGATGCACACACAGTATTCTTGACCTGCATGCAGTTAGATATTCCAAATGCCACCTGAAAGGTCTGTATTAACATTTTCAAGAGCTAATATTATTTGAAATATGTCTACAAAGCACATGTAAATTAAATTGAATGTTACAGAAATGTCAGTCCAAACTATAAATAAAAAATGCATGAAATAATCATCAATAAACTCAAGTGAATGTGCTGTAAAGTTGTATAAATCTTGCAGTCATTGTCTCACTTACACAATCTACATATGGTTACAAACCATCTAAAGGCTAGATGTAGTGTAGTGTTCCCACTTGAATCCGTTTGATGTTATTCTTTAGGACCCTAGTACTTTCCATCCAACAATATTGAATGCTTCTTTAAGAACATACAGTACATACATTTATGTCAACATGATGTATCAAAACTGGATACAAAGAAATGCAACCATCATCACTTGTCCAAGCCAGAACACTTAGCTTTGAAATCTTCACAAAATTGTAACAATTTGATCATCAAAAAAGGTTAATAAGCAGTGATTCTGAAAGACATGAAAGGAGTTTAATAACTAAGAGCATTACTGTTCACTGGACAGCGACCCCACAAATTAAATAACTTCTGTCCTTACTACTGTATGTGTATCAAATCTGATAGATACAAAAAGAGCAAACTTTTTAATTAATCAATTTACTACTATATTGGTACTTTATTTGTTGCCAAAGTACATACATATTATCAGAATCCTCCAGGTCGCCCAATTGTGTCAGGGACGAAAAATCTATTTCAGCTTTTGGCACCATATGTTGATAGCTATCTACAGCCAATTGCACACAATTTAGACACATGCACAAAGGATACTACAGATTTTCTAAAAAGAATGAAGTTAGTTGATGATATTAAAGAAACAGAAGTTTGTTTTGCTCCATTTGTTTTCCTGCATATCGATAGAGCTTAGGTTACATCTAAGTCCTCAGACATGGTCAAAACGACAGTGCTGAGGCGCGCTGAGCCGCGCTGAGGGGAAACATTATCCATATCAGCGCGGCTTTAGACGGCTCTTCCGCAGGAGTGCAGAGGCGTGTGGAACTTCAGCCGACATGCCAATTTTAGTTTTCCCGCTGAGGGAAGCGCAGGGCTGGTCACGTGACTGCCAGAAGCCAATGGCAGTCCGTGACGTCGGCGCTGTGATGTGGCGCTTTAGCCCCACCTCCCGCTCTGCCTCCAGGCCCACCTCCCGAAAGCCTCCCACCCGGCACACAAGCACGCTCGCTGACGCTCATGCAGGGACAAGAAAAATCTCCTGCTTGAGCAGGAGAGCATGAGCGTCAGCGCTGCCCAGCGCCGCTCCCTGCACCATGTCCCAGGCCTAACTCTACTGGTGAAACTTTTGCAATTGATGATTTCATCTCTTGCAAAATGTCCTTTGTGGTGTATGTCCTCGAGTGCCCGTGTGGTCTACAGTATGTCAGGAGAACTAAACATCTTCTGAGGGTGCAAATTCTGGAACATCTTAGGAACATTAGATTGGGGTATGAGAAACATATTGTATCCCGACACTTTTTGTTAGTACATAAAAAAGATCCGTCTCTTTTAAAATATAATGGAATACACGTGGTTCCTATTAATAGGAGAGGTGGAGATAGAATAAAAGATTTGTCCAAGAAAGAATGCTTCTCGATCTATAAACTAAATACCTTGACCCCTCATGGTCTTAATGAAGAAGTCGATATATGGTCCTTATATTAACACACTTATTTTGTAATGCCTGTATGCCCGCAGACCTGGCCAGTCCCCAGAACTGAGGTGGGTAGGGTTAACACATGCACCCACAGCAGTGAGGGCGTGCCCGAAGTGTGGTAGTGCGTTGCTGGGCCTGTAGAAAGATAGTTAGAGTATACTTGCAATGCCTCGGGATATAGAGTTCGGTTAGTGATGTCCGTAAGCCAGAGTCCAGGGAAAACAGAAGTCAGCAAAGTTATGTCCGTAAGCAGGGTTCAATGGCAGGAGAGAGCAGGGTAATCCAGTACAAGCAGAGGTCAAGCCAGAGAGATCCAGGGGTAAGCAGGAGCAGGAACAGAAGCTGGAAAACACAGGAGAGCCAAGCATAGGACTGCACACACAGAGGTTACAAAGAACTATGCAGAGCAATGAGTTAGAGGACAGACAGGGGTTATAAAGGAGGGAACACCAATGGGAGAGAGAGGAGGAGCAGAAGGTGAAGTGAGAGGCAGCAGGGATAGGTGAGAAGAAGAGAGGGATGAGACAGGTGAGTCAGAGAGGGAGATAGCCTGTACAGCATGAGAGGAGGAGCCAGGGGTCTGGGAATGCCTACAAGAGGAGCGTGTACGCGTGCCCTCTGTAAGGTTAGAGTGCGCGCGCATAGGCTGTGTCAAGAGGCGCGCGGAGCACCGCGCCGCAGGGGCACCTGCCGAAGGCGGAAGGAGAACCAGAGGAGAGTCTGCAGGAGGTAAGGGGACCGGAGCAGGAGCCGAGGGAGACCGTGAGCAGGGATTGCTGTAGAGGGGAACAGGAGACTGAGAAGACGCGCATGCCTAGCGGGGCACGCGCGCAGACGCCGGGAGAGCGTCAGGGGCTACCGCAGAGGGATGGATGCGGGAGGATGAAGGAAGAACAGAACGGTGAGGCAAGGAAGGGACATGAGAGGCAGAAGGGAGTGCAGCGCCAGGGACACATGGAGGGGAAGGAATCCCCGAACCGTCACATATTTGTAGTTTACTTGTTCTCCGCCTTCTTCGATTAGTTTATCTTCCCTTTTACTGTTCCGTTATTACTCCACTCCTGTGACGTTCTGTATTTTAATGATTTTATTCGATTTTTAGTACTAACTTAAATTATGTTATTAATTGTGTTTTTATCTAGGGTGGGTTGCGCGCCTGCTTGTTGCTGCCAGTATTAAGATGGTTTCGTTAAAATGTTTTCCTTTTTATTGTAGTATACCAAATGGAAACATTATCCATGTTCTGTTACGCATATATATTTTGAGTTACTTTGTCTCTATTTGGTTTCCTGCTCTATGCTTCCCATACACTGTTCTCTATAATGTCTCTTTGTGTTTTATGTGTTAATAAGTGCTATACATATGCTATATATTTTAACTTTTGTCTCTGTTTTCAGCTTTATCAACCATTACCATTCTATATTGTCCTCCCCTTGTTTTACTGAATGTATTATATGCTTATATGTTTATGCATTTATGTGTTTTTAGACTGCTGTATTAAAGATTTGCTGTTTGTGCTAATTACATTTTAAATGGTGACACCATTGTTCCCTTAATATGAGAGTGTGATTGGCTTTTCCACTCACACCTGCTAATTCTGAGTGACCAATGATGGTGTATTAGGGTATTTAAATATCAGCATTGGTCTCATTCCAATTTATCCCTGATGAAGTATGGTTATCCATACGAAATGCGTTGGATTATTATCAGCTACTGCTAACAGATGTTTTTAGTTTCTCTGTGTCAAGTTCGAGCTTTTTTGAACTTTTGATTGGATACTTTGAATGCTCATTTAGTCCCTAGAGGCTTAGATGCTGCACATCCTTTTGCGTGTCCCCCACAGACACTACAGCTGTGTTCCGCCTTGCCACACGCTGTGCTTTCTAAAACCTGGATAGAAATAACAGCTGAGGTGTGCCGTGAGGATCACCTCTACAACGGAGCCAGTTAGTGGAGAGGGATTCCCCTCCCTCCCCTGAGCAGATGGCCGTCCAGTACGGCTCTTAGGAGCAGGAGGAGAAAAGATGCAGGTGGCTCTGAAGAGGTATCAGCGGGTGCTTTTTCGGTGGATGAACCAGCTGCACTGCTTTTGACATAACGTGGATACGGATGCATGGCAGATACAATCTAGAAAGCCCTGTGGAGTTGCTATTTGTCCCAGGGTCGGTATCGGACATTTGGCATTTCAACTACACAATCACCTGTGAGCCTGTCACTGCCAGGAACCTGGACGTGGTTCACTGACAGACTATCCCGGAGAGAAGGGATCCATTCTTCACCGGACTCAGTGATTGAAGATAGCCCTTTCCAGCGAGATTCGCTGTTTGACTGCGGTATTATGCTGGTTAATGCATAACATGTCCTTTATTATCTTTGATTTTGTGCGTGCGTTAGTCACCCTAACCATTTGACTAATATATATATTTTTACTTGTTACACTATGAGTTGTGTGCTTTCTTTTCTTATTTTTTCTGCTTTAGTGCGAGATGTTGAGCCATCATTTTGATTAGCAGCTGACTCCTTACTCCTACACTCAGGTCGTGTATTTCATTTATTTTTTATTTTTTGTACACTACTCACAATCTTTGTATTTAGTAATTGCCTTTGGTGTACAATTTTTCTTCTTTTCACCTTCAATGGTGTAGCTTGTACAATATGGCGCACTATAGCATGACTTTTTAGTCAATAACTACTATGTCATGCTGCACAGCAGCACAGGTGCTAATGCCTCATTAGGGATTGTTCAAACCTATAAAAACACTACAATCACCAATGTTCTTCACCTTAAATCTTTAAGGTTTTCTCACTTCTTGGTGTCCACAAAGTACTTGTGGTGGTGGCCATATTTCGGTACTTAAAATAATAGTAATGTTATCATGTAGCTTGACTTGTAATTTTTTTTTTGCTTTGCAACATTCTCATTAGTAGACACAATGCAAAGCAACTGTTTAATAGTTCTAAAATCCATTAGTTTAGAAAATCCTAGGCCTACAATGTTCCTTCATCATTTCTGCCTCATTTAGTGTCTGGGTCAAATATATCGCTGTGCAACATCAGTGTCTTATTGTCTCCATCAATTGAAAAAATATTTTCACTATTAAATAGCAATACCAATTATATTCTTCATAAATGGAAGATTAATATTTTTTTGAAAAGTTTTCCTGACCATAAATATGTTTGATTCAAAGTTAGGCTAGAACCATACTTTCATTAGAAGATAAAATCATTCTACAGTATGTATATATATCTTTATATAGTGCCATCCATGTACAGTACATAGCGTTTCACTGCTGACATCAAGTGGAAAATTTAGCTTTAACAAACTAATTATGTTCTAAAGCATTACTATTATAACTGATAATTTGTCACAGCAATGCTTGGTAGAGCTGCAGACACTTGTACTATCTTCCAGGCAGTAAAATGATCTATTATGAGATCTTAAAATATCTAAATATATCTAAAAATAAAAAAATACTTAGATTGCAACCAATAGTATTTATGTCAACAGGGCTATTGCATTCCCTTCTATCATGAGAGATACAAATATATATTTAATATAATTTATTGTGCTATTTGCTTATTGACAATGAAATATATATGCACACACATACATGCTCAAGTGTATATATATATATATATATATATATATATATATATATATATATATATATATATATATATATATATATATATATATATACTGTATATATATATATATATATAAAACCTATATATAAAAGCCTATAGGGAACCATGTTAAAAATGGTTATTGAGGCAAAAAGTGACACTGTGTGCTCATTTGCATGTCATTTCCCAGAATCCCTTGCTGCAGTAGAAGTGCTGTATGCTGGGTGATAATGGGGAAAGGCGGGGTTGCAGACCTGCCTAAGACATGCAGATGAGCATACAGTTATATTTGCATATATATATATATATATATATATATAAATAGGCAGATGGCACACACATAAAGGCAAAATAGGTGCTTGTCCCATACAGGAAGTATGCATAAATAGACTCCTTACCAGATAGATCCAGGATCCCAGGGCCACAAAGCAAGGAAGAGACAGCACACTCAGGAATATCAAAAGACGTGTATTAGAAGAAAAAACTCTCAAGGAGTGATAAAGTGCTAACAGCACGAAACGCGTAGGATGATTGTACTCTTCACCGTTTTTTAATGCAGCTTGAATAAATATCATTTTTTATTGCCACACGACCTGTTCTTGTAGCTGTGCACCACAAACAACACTTCTTCACATGCTTGGATTCCGGACATGGCTGCATGCTTGAGGACCTGCAGGGGACCAACAGTGAGTACTTTTATAACTTTTGGAATCACCTAAGGAAAGGAGACTAGATGAAATCCTCACCTACATCTCCAGGGATTAATTTGTTTTATATGTGACATTGAACTTGAGAACTGTATCCTCAATCATCATATTTTCCCCTGCATGGTTACCTCTTCATATGTGAATGGATATGAAGGGACATAGCATTTGAGCTCCTACAAAACCTTATAAATATTTGTATCTCCGCAGATTTTTGTGAGATTAGGAATGAATGTGAATATAAACAATTCCTATTACTCTTACCCCCCTTTTGACCAATACAAATTATTATTAACACTTGAAATAGGTATAGCAATATTTATATAAAAAAAGAAAAATGGTGCAGCCAGAGTCTGGGTGTCTTTACTCCCTCTATATCACCTCATTCCTCCCACTCCCATCTAACTCCAAACGAATTCCTTCCCTGAGCCCATCCAGTGCTCATCTATCCTTGGACTGCCTTAAAAAACTGGGGCCATCTTCTCTTCCTCTTCACCTGTTCACACCACCACCACCACTCCCCATTGTCTATGCATATCTACAGCAAAAGGCTTTGCATGTTCTAGAAATAATACAACAATACTAAAAATGTCCACTTTTATGTACTCTCAAAAAACTGAATTTAGAGACTTTCTGGGCTTCAGATTTCCCAATGTAATATAGATCATAAAGAACATGCACTTTCGGAATGACCTACTTCAATATTTTGAGTAGGCAACAAAAAAAGTTCTCTAGCAGCAGGACATAATATTGCTAAAGACTAAAAGTAAATATAAGCTGTCATACAATGATTTAGCAATTTATTTGGTCTTAGTAAACTTATAATTTGTATTTCTCTATATACTGTAAAGCATGTCACTGAGACATTTGCAGTAAAGGATTAAAAAACTGGGTCATAATGTATATTCTTGTTCATTTGGGATTTACTGGTCAATTATTCATGTATAGCTGCTCATCACAACAAAATAGAGTAAAACAACTAGGGCATGGGTAATACATGTAATACTACCTAAGTGCAACAGCACAACCAGGGGATCATTTAAAAGATGTACTGTAGCTCCATTTAACAGACTGAACCGTTTTCTTCCTTTTTTTAAATAAATTGGATGAATTTTTAGGAAACTCAATAGGATTCTTCGAAACTCTGTATAACTTTATGGGACTTATTAGAGGCCTATAGAAATGTGTGGCTCATAAAATAATCATAGCCTGTGGTACCATACTATTTGTCTATTCTATAAATACTATGAGGTCTATGTATCATTGCCTAAATATTGACACAAAGTGCTGTTTTTGTTGTAACGCACACTTTCATATAGCTCTGATAGGCATTGTCTCTGTAATAATATTTGCGGCATTTTCTTGTACATTACATATGCATTGATCTGATTGAGTGAATATATGAGGGATTTACGGAGCTAACGTGAGGAGTTTAGGGTGGAGTTGCATTGGCATGATGGCGCAGGTACATGTACTAAGAAATAAGTGACTTCCGTTTCTTTTATTGATACTGTAGTTTTCTGCCTTGGTTTCATCTCTCACCTTAAAGGTGGCATAGACAGTGTTATTTTTGCACAATTATTGAGCAGCAATACACTATATATTGCCACAGTAATGTGCCAAATTCTACAGCAGTATCAGTACTCATTGCAGACCAACTCCTTGATAGATAGACCTCTGAAGAATACTTATTTCTGAAAAAGATATTAATTAGCAATATAAAGATACAGTACAAGACATACCCACAATACTCTTTTTTCCATGATATTATGGTACATCATATCATGGTAAACCTTCCTTTTAAATCAAATGTTTAATTGACGTCCAAAGACTAAAATATTTGCACAGAGAGTTTCCACTGTATTAAATATAGCTTTCTTTTTTTTTTTAAAACAGTCTTTGTAATGACAATGTAACATCATAGACTGCTGATTTCTGTGGTCAAAAATGATGTTTCCTATACAACAATGTAACCAAGTAACCAGAGGACCCTTATGTTCTACAATTATTGAACCAATAAGGACAGTGTCTGTTGCAATACAATATGGATGACATGTGAATTATAAGTCTAGCATCTGTGACAATTCAAGAGGATAGGTAAATGGTGCTCTAATATATCCAGAATTAAGATAATTCACAAAATGTCATTTTTCTTATGTAGCCATGCCATGTCTGGCTACTATTCTGCCCTATCCTGACATGTCAGTCCTGGTAACAGCAGGCAGAGTTAGGACCAATCACGGGGTTTCCCCACTCAGGCAGTACCCTTGAGTGACAGGGGAGGAGGTGGGATCAGGTCTGGGTTCCACCCAATCCTAGGTTCAGACCTGGTACCTTCCCCCTACTGTACTTAAAGGGGTTGCATCTCTAAATTGTTAGTTGGGTCTCTACCGTGAGAGAGACCAGGTATCACACCGGGCTGCTGTGCACTGGCAGGCCCAGGTTCTCTTCCCTTCGGGGGTGGGAGGTGGTGAGTGATTACCTACTCCCTTGGTTCTGCTAGATGATTGGGGAAGAGCTAGGACTGCTGTGGGGGCCCTTGACCCATTGTGAAGGTCCAGGGACCATCTGAAGTTTGAGAGACCAGAGCTGTGACTGCATTGGGCAGAATTGCCTGGAGACTGTGAGGAGAAGAATAAACCAGTTCCTGTTATATATGTCTCCTGCCTGGTGTGTAATCTTTCTGGGGGGAGAGGACTATGTTCTACTATGTGAGATTACCTTCATACATCTGGAGCCTACAGCAGACGGAGGCGCTGAGTACCATGGAGTAAATGTCGGGTATGTACCCCAGAAGTCTGTTCTGCAGTCCCCAAAAACATCGGCGGACCCCTCAGCCTCTTGTGAGACAACAGGTAGCATGCACCATACACCTGGTAACAGGGGAATCTCCCATGGGGTGGTGGAAACACCATTACACTTATTTGATATATAAAGTATACGAAACAAGAACCGCTCAAGCATGGAGTGTGTATAGCAATATAAACCAAAACAGTGAGATGTCTCATATTAGAGTTAGGGAGTGATCACAAAACCACACCAATTGAAGCAAATAATAGGTGAATGAATGGTAATCCAAAAAAGTGGGTGCAAACTGTGAACTAAAAAGTGAATCAGAAAAAGGGGGGAAAGGAGAACACAAAATGAATGTGTCTCCTAAAAGAATTCACTCTAATGCACTCCTACTTAATTTAAAATTTAACTTTTAATATATTTTCATAAAACATATGTTACCAAAAGCGTTGTGTATAATACATTAAAAATAAATTAAATTGACATTAACTAGCGTCTGTGTCAGTGAATGTGTGTTAGAATGGTCTCAAACGACAATTAGTGGTAGAGGCTTCTAGACACAGAACGCTGCTTGGTCAGGGTATAAACCCCTCTGGGGCACCTATGAGATCAGGTACACAAGTGTTACTGAATAAATAAATAAACGTAGACACTCAGTGACTAAGATGTGTCGTAAGGCTCCAGCAGTCCTGCTTAGTTTATAAACCACAGTGCACGTAAAGATGTTAGTTATACATGTATTGCCAACCAATATATATTAAAGTGCTGCTGATAGTATAGTGATGGAGGGTAGATGATTCACAGCTTAGTGAAGCAAATGTTCACAGCGTATTAATCATAGAATCATTCTACAACATACTCCAAGTGGTTATATCATATAAAGAGCAGGAATGCTTGCACACTGAGTGTTAGTAAAGTACCCAATTCAGATCTACATAGATAAAGCCAGGTAGACTACAGAACACTACATAAAAGCAGCTCCAAGTAGGAGACTGACAACATGGCGCGTCCAACGCGCGTTTCCCTCCAGCAAAGGAGCTTCCTCAGGGACAAATTTTTGGCTTTATCTATGTAGATCTGAATTGGGTACTTTACTAACACTCAGTGTGCAAGCATTCCTGCTCTTTATATGATATAACCACTTGGAGTGTGTTGTAGAATGATTCTATGATT